>NC_081449.1:12710928-12755747 GCF_007210705.1 Tigriopus californicus | reverse complement strand
GCTCACCACTCCGAAGCTATTACCCCAAACCAAAAAGAATTGGATTTGACAAACCTCTGTTGCCCTTGAATAGTCTTTTTCATTGAGGGGAGGAAGCGCCCTCTCCTTCCTTGGGGTACGGGGAAAAACAAAAGGAGAAAAACAAAAGTACGCTCTAAAATGCCAGATTTTATCGAGAGGTTATTAAATGAACAGCTTATCGCCCAAGTACTGTGACACAATGAAAAAGCCATAAACTCATCTGGGAGAGGTTTCAAATTCTCTATGGGCAAATTTCCGAACAATTTTTGGTGACTAACTTACTAACTTCAAGAAAATCACTTTTTTTTTAACTCACCATTAGCTTTTTTAGCACAATCTAATAGAAAAAGATGATGATGAAACGGTGCTGGTATGCTGCCAGTATGCAATATTTAGCTCTCTGTTCATCTCTATTTGGATGTCAAAAATGTGTGTGATTATACCCTTGTAAGATTTGAAAGGTCTCTTTGAAGGCTTGGTGGTGTACCAATGGTGATAGAATCGATCAGCAATAAATTGTTAAATGAAAAATACCTTGTTAAAGTTAGGCATCTTTGAGCGTATTCTTGTATTTCTCCGTTTGTTTGTCTGCAACGAGAGGATGGAGAGGAGAATGAAAAGGCCTGTACAGGGTTAAATTCCTCTACCGTGAGATTGAATCCACGACACCCAAAGAAGATGAGAAGACTATTGCTTTTTGCGCGGTCTCCGAGACCCTTTGGCATGCAAAATGCAGTTTTGCTTGTGTAACATTCAAGGCTTAGAAGATAAAACGAAGTCACTTTGACAGAATAAAAGTGAAAACAGGGAGGCGATTGTAAGGAACAGAAAAGTTTGAAATCAAAGTTGTATAACTTACTCAAATTTGGACTCTTTTTTGCTCATAATGCAGCTATTTCTTGCCATTTTGCCAGACTTAACGGCATGAAAAGGCGACCTTGCCAATGACATCTAGATTGAGCCAGTAGTCTTCACAACTTCATGATGACAAAGTATTATGCAGTTGAATAAAAATATTATTTGTCATCCATTGTTCGGTGCTTTCGGTTTTGTGAAGTGACGCAATATGAAATAAGTATGCGCTAAATGAAATGGTCACCTAACTATGACTCTAAATCAATGTAAATGAGCAAAGTCGAGTAAAAGCTGTAAAAATGCAGAAAATGCAAAGGTAATGTCTTGTTAGAACAGTAAAGTAATTTAGCGAAAAAAATATTTGAGCAAAAAATGGTACTCAAGCTTCCTCAAAAAGACCTTATGTTCAACTGAAAGGTTATTGGAGGACGAGCACCTTACTTGAAGCATGCATTTCATTGGCAAATGACAAGGAAGATCTCCTCTAGGTTACTAAAGAAACCGTTTATACTTGTACGAGCTTTGAGCTAAAAAGGACAAACGTCGTGTAAAATTTTGAGGGACTTCATTGCAAAACATGGCACTATAGTAATGCATCAACTAATCTAACAAGCATTTTTCAATCGTTCCAGAGAAGGGGAAACATATTTCAGCTCTATTTATTGTTTTGGCCATTTCTTGGAAAGCAAGGAGGCAGGTTTTTTGTACTTACATAAAAATATTGTGAAAAATCCGGAAAACGTGAGAAAAATGTTTGTGTATGCTTTACGCCAGCCGCCCAATTCATCACTGACTAAAATGAGGTTTTGAAGTGGCAATGAATGGGATAAAACGAAAAAGGGATGACTCTTAAAGCTCAAATTCTTATTGTTGCTTTACATTCCGTTTTACATCGGCTTGATCACATGTTAGCGATCAAAACACAATGGCACTTTCGTTGTCTTTAAAGTTTGAAATATGTTTGTTCATATGCCCCTTTTCTATTGATCTGTCTCTGATGACTTCTCTCTCGCAGATATGACCGAAATAGAGACATCTCGAATGTGAATGATCGCATCTATATCCATATATTAGTCCTTAAGTAATGGGCTAATGCAAGTACCAACACAAACCAAAAAGGGGTTAAAACAAATAACAATTTGTGCTCACTTACAAGCTGAAGAGAAGATAGAGCGCGCACGGTGTTCAAAAAGCCCTATCAAGTTTCCAGGAATATTCCCAAATACATATTGGCATTTTCTAACTCAAAAAGTTATAGTTAACAACTTTGATTTTATTGATTTATAGAATTCTAACCCACATAAAAACTTACATACCTAAAAATACAGTAAAAACTATTTTTTCTAAAACCTACTCAATGTAACTAAGAAGCACACTTAGCTAGCTCTCAAACATAATTTATAATATCTATTTCACCAGTACTTAGTTACATGGGATTTAGTGGTTTAAATGCCATCGTTTAGAGCCCCAAAATGCCCCGGTTATTTTAATTTAATTTTCCAAAGAATTAATATTGACTTTTAATATCACAAAAATGAAAAATACTTTTTCTGTTTCTTGCAGGATTTTAAATTAGCTTAAAACCTTATACAGCCACATCTAATATCATAAAATAAGAATTTTTATTTAGATTTATTTTAGAAGTATTCAAAGAACATTTAGTTGAGGGGTCACTGAAAATTTTACAAAAATCAATGAAGTCTTAAAGAAGCTACTTTTAATCAGTTTCAATAGACTCTTCAAAAACGACCAAATCTGTAACACTGTCTGTTGTCTGTATTGTCTTCAGAATTCAAGTGAATGCGTGACTAAGTGTTCACATGATGATTGTAAAACACATTTTTAAAGACTACACTTTTAGTGTTTTAAGTGATGTTATACAGCTATTTTAGATATTGTGAGACTAAGCATAAAAAAGAAAACTAATCTTTCTTTTTTGTGACATTGGAAATCGATATCAATCATTTCTTTATCAATTCAGCCACGGACTTCTAGAGATATGGACTGCGAACGGAAGCAAAAATTTCTTATCTCCTTAGCCGTTCACTTTATGTCAAATAAGCACTTCATACGACCACAAGATCTTGTTGAATAGATGAACTTGGCCACATTTAAGCCCAAAACTAGGCTTGAGGAACACAAGAGATTTGTCCAAATTTGCGTAATATACACCACATAAAATTCGAATTTTCGGCCTGCTTTTGGTCAACTACATTAGCTTTTGATACCATGATTTTGAACCGGACCACTTAAGCAGTAAATGAAATAAAAATGATCTGCCTTTAATTGAAGGGATCTACCTTTCTTATTTCGTTGCTCTGATTCGAAAAGTGGCTCAGAAGTGCCATGACCAAAAGCAGGCCGATTTGGCGGAAAGCTTGTTCTCAGTCCATATTTCTAGAGGTTCGTGACATAGCCTTACATATTCGAGGGATTGCTTCACCTTTGATTTAGACGTGCCCTTTGGCGCCATAGCAGCGTTCAAATAACTCAATTTTACACTCAATTCGTGGAACTATTAGTTCATAACTGGTTGCTCGTCACATCTCACTTGACCTCTCTCGTCAAGGTGGTTAAAATGCCTCACCCAGTTTTCAGGGAATAGCAAAAGATAAGTTGGCAATTTTTACCTTGCGAAAGAATAAGGAATAAATTCAATAGGATAGTGTTAATAAATTCTAACTAAGGTTACGCTTGAAACATTTCTTCAGAGTTAGCTTCAAAAATCCCCCGTTCTATTTGATTCCAAAGGCCCAGACTTTTTTGCCGTTTTTCAGTATTACAAAAAAATTCATTATTCAAATATCCCAAGATGTCAAGGTCTGTTCGCATATCTGTCAAACGTCCGTTTATTTTTGAATGCTTTTCTAGTCAACAATTTTATCATTTTGATCTTTTAACTATTTTATTCTGTTATTAATTTTTAGATAGTTATACATATTACGCTTTGAGGTGACCGAATGTCGCACTTATGAATACATATAATCGAGATCCCTAGATTAGGTCCCTAGGGTGAGCGTTGATCTTTCAAATGTGATAATCTCCTACAGCCATCTCCCATTAGCGTACCAACAGCAACATTAAAAAACAGAACAAAATGTTGGTAAAAGCCCCAACCCATCAATAATTCAGACATATCCATACCCTGTGACCCATTCCAATACGTTCATAACCCACGTCATGATTGCCAACTGAATCCACTATTGCGTTCCAAAAGTTTCACGAGAGAATCATGCCTCATTTATTCATTCTACACTGTACCGTAAATGGAAAAAGTCTTATGACACAACTTGGAAAAAATGTCGATCTTTGGTCGAAGGCCAGGTCATGATTTAATGCAATGAGTTTCCCGAAGGTGGTCACAGCACAAAATATTGGCCATGTTGAAGCGCCTCAAAATGTAAGCGGCTCAGAAATTGGACCTCGAGGTGGATCCACCTCATTGTTTCATAGATCAAGTTACATCCAGTTTGATTATCACCCAGGTAATCGAATGGTTGTTTTCTGGCCTTCGTCTAGTTAGTTGTACAAAGGTCAAGTAAGAGCACAGGGGTCGGTTTTCGATCACGCACAATGAATGATCTTTTCAAGAACGTACATGCTCGGGAAGGCATTAGAGGTATTTGTCAATGCTATCGAAGAGAGTAAGAGCAATGCTGTGGGCAAGCCACTCGACTCCCATGCAACCCAACGACATAGAGATGACCTTGTTCCTTGTTCCCTGTTATTGCCATCAAGTCATCCAATTTCCCTCGGTTCCAGATCCTGTTTGCAGTTTCCCCTACATACAAGGGAGAATCATGTCATTTAGGATCCCGCTTCAATCTCCCCCTCAAACAAATGATGGCCGTGGAATAGAATGTCTATTAGGGCTTCAAAGGAATAAATGAAAACGCCACCCGCCCATGTATGAAAGAACCTATTATGGAAGGAAGACGATCTTTGCTTAGGGCGATGGCATTGCTTCCAATCATTCATTGAACCCAGTCAACCCGTTCGAAAATCTGGCGAAGGGGTTGGGACAACTTCCTATCGTTAGAAAGGCCCCCAAGTCGATTATTCTCTCAGGCCTTTTTTGAAGAAACTTGTTGGCATTGATGCAAAATCCGCATTCACTGACAATGACTTCTTGCAAAGATTTTACGATGCGATGGCTTGCTTTGCTAGACAAGCAATTCAAATTTAGATTTGGGGTATCTGTTTTGAATTGTGTCACCCAAGATTCGCCCTATTTTGCCTTCTTTTGAAGCGAAAATCCTTTAGTCAATAAATTGCATTTCTGTGGTTAGCGAAACGAAAATAACCATGGTAACGAAAAAACGGCACAAGAGCTTGAAAAAACGTCAAGCAGAACCCATCAAAAGAGGCCCCTGCAATGTTAAAATGTTGTACTAAGAGACAGGGACATTAGATCATTTCTAATATACCTAATATACCGAAATATACCTTATCATTTTCTTGATCAATAAGCTTTAAGAACTTGTAGCTCTCTCATATACCTAGTATCCAAGAGACTTTTGAAAGTGCAACTTCCTACAAATTACCAAAGTATTATTTGCAATAAAGGTCATTTATAACATCTTAGAAGCTGTAAAACGGTGGGCAAAAAAAATTAAATACTATTGCCTATCAACGAGTTACTCTGCATTGTAAGGTAAGACAAATTTGGGCCACTCAACAGTTTCACCCACCCATGCTAGCCACAAGTAGGTACCAATAGAGCGAGTAAAGGCCAATATAGGATGTATAAATTAATGAGAGAAGGGAAGAGTGATGAGGCCAAGGTAAGGTCATCCGTCTTCAACCATTCAATGTTTGCTGCTAGCAGTATTAGGGATGGGCTGTGATCTATATTTGACGTTGCTTAAAATCATACCATGCATTCCTCTAAACACCTCGAAGTCTTGTTCTTCAATAAAAATCTTGGCAACTAATATAGTTGGAAATGCATTTGATGCGTATTAAAAACCTCATCATTGAATGACTTTGAAAACAGCGTTGAAGTATTTTCATATCAATGAGGTGACACTCTTTTTGTCATTGAAATTCTTAAATTGTGGCCTGATGTTTTGTATTTTGAAGAATACTTTTTTAATAGATAGAAAGAAGCTGTCTTTTGACACTTTGTGAAGCGCATGCAAGAAGTGGTTCAAAATAGTGCAACAGGCTTTATCACTATTTAGCGTTGCGTCAATGAATGGTCGTGCGAAGTTGGCCATAAAAAAAATTGGCATGCTTACATGCTATCTATCACTACTTCACTGTTGCTACGAAGCATGTCAGTCCTTTTAATTACATTGTCAACAAAGTTGTCCAATACCTGATAAATGCTTTAGTGTTGAACTCGTTCCAGATGTATAGCAGGCTCCAAAATGTTGATCTGAACTTTCTTGGACGTACTGCAATATCATTGTAAAACTTAAGGATGCAGTATTACTTAGATCTAGAGACTATTGTGTAAGTATGAACATACGAAGGAGCAACAAGATTAGACTTATTAAGAATGGTTTTGACTAACACAACTTCAGGAACTGTGAGAAGGTCATCCCTAAATTTGAACGTCACGCTGACGTTTGGAAAAGATTCACGTTACAGCTACCGTATTTGACCCAACCAACAACGTGCACAGCTTGGATTGTCATTGGATATAATAAGCCGTCTCGTCATTCTCCTGCTCTTTCAAATTTGAATTACGTATGCACATGCAAGATGAAAAAAAAAGAATAGAGTTGAAAGCAACATACTTGCCAATTTCAGGAAGAAATGCAATGCAATTTGGGTGTCAAAGGTAATTCAAGTGACTGTGGAGAGAAGTCGTTAAATAGCGACCGAAAGCATTTTTCACGTTTACCAAATTTCCTATCGAAATTTCAGACTGACTTACATATAATAATCTTGGAGCCTGATAAAATAGATTCCTTAAAATTCGAAGACTTGCTTTTAAGGAGTCAAGGACATCAATTTAGGATCTATTAACTAAATGATAATCTATATTTTTAGGATCAAAATCCTTAGTTTTCTTATTAGCTAAACATTCCATTACATGATGTTTATGTGCATAGGGTACACTATGAAGCATCGTTTCATTTCTGAGAATTGCTTCTAGAGAAGGGTAAGTTAGTTCCATGTTGAAAATAATGGTACAACAAATATCACATGCCACCAAACTTTTTAGGTAGTAATTCGCAAAAGAGCTAATTCAGATTTTTCCACAAAAGACTTGGACATTTTTGAAAGGAAGCTTGCAACTTGATTGGCAAAAATTGGCATCAGTTATTATGTATTTGGTAGAAAAGCGAGGAAAGGTTCAAATTGTACGACAAGGAGGAGAAAGTGTAAACAATCAATCCAAAGACACGAAGAAAAGGCACAAAAAATGCATTCCATTTTCTATAAATATGTATCATAGACGGAATCTCTGAACCATTCAAGCTGTCTTATTAATCAGTTTTTCGTGTCTCCTTCTCCAATCGCCTTTCATATGTTGTTGTAAATACTTTCATAGATACTGTCTGTGTCTTCAATACGAGTGCAAGCGAAGTGCAATATGTACTATGTACCTACGGCATTTATCCCCTAAAATAGTTCGACAACGTCCATGTAAACAGCTATTCGTATGGACTAGATCTGTCTTTCTTAAGCCATCAACGATGGACGTAACTTCCCCTCGATTGAACCTAATGTTTTCCCATCTTCGTTCCCTCGTTCCACGTTCCAATAAATGTCCCCGTTCCCTGAAGATCTACTCCATAACAGCACACCAACAGAACTGTTCTCACTGAGAGGACTGAGAGGGGTTGAATTCCTATCTATGTACGTGCAGTATAATGCAAGAAGATGGACTTCATGGCGTATTTTACGTGAGCAGGATTTCCTCGCATCTTGTGGGGGAAGTTGTTCCACAATATGTGGAACAAGCAGTCCTTCCCCTTGTTTCATTCTCGGCCTTCTTTCTTCGCCCAAACTGGACCATCCCATTTTATGGCGGGATTGGGAATTCTGACAAGCGATTTCTTGGCTCCGTCTGAAAACCAACCAACCAATAGGCCGCCGACCAATATCGACTTAAGGAGACTAGTTTCCAATATGTTTGGGCATGAAGGACACCCCAGGGATTGAAAATGCGAGCCGATAGCAACAAGTAGGCCCAAAAGATAGGCTGGTATCTTTCGGAAGGTAAATTAGGACCCAGTCGATAAGGACCACCAGCATATGATCTAGGGACGCCGTAGAACTTGCTCCGCCATAACAAGATGAAAGTCTTTATGTGCTTATTTCTGGCGAGAATTGGTCTTCCATCAACTATTGTTATTATTTTATGAACAATTTGAGCCTTTTCCTATCAGTCAATATGTCTTGGAGAGGGAATGACACTCCTAACCTTTTACTAGATATTGAGTAGGTCCAGTAAATCTGACTGGAACCACGAAGTGGAACAATCGACTTATTCATCTACGAATGTTTAAGGCATTTTTTATGTAATGAGAACCAAGAAGAACTTTTGCACATAAAAAAATATATATTCATACTTGATCTTGACAAAGTACGTCTGGTATTAAGAACAACGAAACAACGTTTGCATAGGACTGATGCCATTTGTCAACCACCAAGCAGATTTAGGTGACTGATTATATCATTTAGAGTTAGACCGGTCACAACTTGTAGTGATGAGTCCAGCTGCTGTTTCGAGTATCCCAAATTTGTTTATCCAAGTTTCCATTTTCATTCATGTTGAAAATCCCAAAGTTTATCGTTGATTCAAGTCCAATGCATTGCTGACGAAAGACAATTTCCCTGATCTTCCCTAATACTACCGCCGTTTATACTCGAAAAAGTTTTTCATAGGTCGAACTAAAAGCCAGACATGCTTTTCTCCATCAAAAGGCTTCACTCTGATTTTGAGGCATTCTTAGGAAACAATGCTCAATTTAACCCCGGCCAAAAAGATCACGAAATCATTTGTCAAGAGACTTTTTTTCTTATTTTCTCTTGCTAAAGCGTCTCTTTCGTTTTTTCGTTCAAATGCCTCATATTTGCCAGACAATGTCCTCCGATGAATCCAATATCAATGTTCTAATTTAGCATCCAATTTCCAATTTAGAAATCTTGACCAACGTGAAGAAGGCCCAGATTTGTGAAGCTAGCACCACACTAAAGAAATGAGAAAGCTTTTTTTCTTCTTTTCTTTACTTCAGAGAGCGAAACTGCGGATTTTTAGTTATGAGAAAACATTTTTGCCAACAAATACAACCCCAATTCAAGCATTGGCTCCGAGTTAGAATACAAATGACCCTTTTCGAAATAAACATGATTCCATTGTTATACGTGCTGCACACATAACACATATTCACCCACGGCACTATTTCAGGTTCATTGGTGAATCCATGAAATGATTTGCTAACTTGGGGGGGAGAGGCAAGGGCATAACATGACTTGAAATGCGAATCACTGCAATTTTAATGAACCCCGACGTCCTCGGTCGAGTGGAAGTCACTTTGGCAATCTCTTATCTGATGTCGATGGCTGGCGGTTGTGGGGGAAGTTGTTCAATAAATTCCCTCGGCACAAATTCGCGTTCCTTGTTCCTTTCCCCTATTCTGAAAGTTCCAAAAGTTTCCCCCTTCAACCTTTTAATGTCAATCTAAAACGGAGAAAAACACAAATTCACTGGAAAAAACACTGAAGCGCTTCATTTGCTGATTTCTAAGTTGAAGCGACAAGCCTCATCAAGGCTTGGATTAACACATAAAGATAACTATTGGTCGTCAAGGTTGCACATGCTCAAGTAAAAGAGCGCTTTTTTTTTAAGTAAACCCGAGAGATCTAGGTTAACGCACGACAACCCTTCTTATTTACACAAATGAAAAAGTTCCCCCCCCTGTTTTTTGGTCCCATAAATTCCCCCTTTCCCTCGGTTTTCCAGTTATTTGTTCCGGGATTTGGCACTCTTTTTACCAGGCAGCCAAGACGGGAGTTGGAGATTTGTTTATCATTCCAAAACGATCTAATTCGTGACTCATTGGTCACAGATCTTGATGCAAACTCGTGAGATGTGTCAAGGGGCGGCCTTAAAGGCCGGACAATTAATGACGTTGTCTGGCATGTGTTGAAAAGAATTGGATGTCCTAATTCTACTCCAAGGAGAGATGGATGGACTTGGAAATGGGTGAACAGTTTCCCAAAGAAATGCCGGAGGCAGAACCAATGGTGATGATGATGATGACGATGGTAATGAGAGGACTTTTCAAGCGGAGGGAGCTACAGTCAACAAAGAAACAGCCGCGAATTCAGGCCATGTCTCTCCGTCGTTCGCTCTCCCTCAGACACCATTAGTCTATTTGTCTTGACTGGCTTTGAATTTCTTTGATGGAATAAACAAGGACCTTCGTGGGGATGACTTGCTTTCAAGTGAAATTCGCCATCAGCAGCTCACTCACACAGTCACTCTTTTCGAGAATCTGCCTTGGATCTAGAAGCTTACAGTGAAGAAAGATGTCTGAATTTCAAGAAGAACTATCTGGAGCAGAAAAGGGGTGAAAGCCAGGGGGGAATCGAGCGCAGAAGAAGGAAAGAGGGGAGATTTCTTGTACATCTTGAATGTAGCGTTTCTAGGGGTATAATGCACACATTTCAAGTGGAGAGATAGGAGGAGGGTCGGCCACTGAATTCGCTTGAAAGAGCCACCATAAAGCAAAGGTTACGCTCGATTGCGCGATTTCCCGTCGTACACTCAATCACAACATCACATTCCACCCTCTGCGGATCGGTCCAGGTCTGTCGAGCTAGATACGGGCAATGCCTGTGCATGATCTCAACGAGGTAATCATTACAATTGTGCTTGCAAGTTCAAATTCATCAATCCAGGCGGAATGGCAAGTGAAGTTTCTGTAAAGACACTATATAAAGAAAAGTTAGCCAGTTTTTTGATGGCGGGTGGTAAAGATAACTTATGAAAATTGTCAAGAAGAGGGATGAATTCAGGCGCTGGAGATTTTTCTTTTCTGATGGGATTTTACACTTTTATTTCTTCACATCTGTGTTTCGGTAACTAAGGGAAAAGTGCAGCATATAGTAAAAAAATGTAGATCCAAAATCTAGAAAACTAATACACAGTATTTGGCTCTCAAAGATATGAAAGATAGAGTCAGTAGTAATTTGCCTTCATTTTGGTAGAGAAACTTTTGTTTTTGGACCTACAAGCACCTTGCACTAATTTATTGCCAAGGAAACTTAGTCAATAACGTCAAAGCCCAGGCCTAAATCATTAGCTGATCAATAAATTGTTGGTTCCATCTTTTTATCTGTTCCCATTATGAGATAGTTGTTAACTACACTGACCCACACTCATGATAAGGGAACCTTTATGCCATTCTCATTTTACCAGGTTTCAAGTTGAGTAGCAACGGAAAGTAGAGTTATTGAATACACATATCAACCCACAAGTATGTTGCGTCTTTCTGCTAGACTCAGAGGATCAACTTATAGAGCCTTCTTGTACTGTTTTAAGTGATGGAGTTGCTATTGGCTACTTGAAAAAACGACTTTAGATTTATATATTTATATTTGCCAATGTAGCGAACAAATTTGGAAGATGTTACCCTGAAAGTACAAGAAAACTTGCTCATTGGGCGCAAAGAAACCTATCAAAGCATGGATGCGCTGGAAAGTCACTTCCTTATCTATTATGTACAGAAAGAAGAATTTCATTGGCAGAATTTCCCTTGTACTTATTCCAACTCAAAATTGTACCATGAAATCGCAACAGAAAATTGGCCTTTGTTCTGGTGACCAAAAGATGAATTTCTGCCGTACAAATTTTTGGCTTGGGCAGGTTTTAAATGAAATATATCTTGTCACAACACAATTGTTAACTTTGAAAAAATCAATATGGCCCATGGTCAGTCTTACCTCTGCAAGATTTTGTATCAGAAGTCATTGAATAGTGCTGATGCAAAGCAAAACTGCACTCAATGGACTTATTTCTCAAAGAATTGTTCCAAATCTAGATTTTAAAAGGTCAGCATGATCAGTCATATTTCACCTATCTGAAGATAAGTGAAGCCTTGGTTCATCTCTTCAATTTAAGTGGTATGGAAACGTAAACTTGCAAAAGTTAGCTTGAACATACTGACTGCCTTCAAGCCTTATCTTCTAAATTTTAACATAAGAAAGTAACATCCAGCAAATACACACAAATTCTGGGCGTGCTTTATGCTAACTAATGGTTCACCTGAAAGAAAAGAATTGGGATTAAGTGCCAAAAATCTGAATTGCACGTCTAAGAAAATGTGGACAAATCTGAAACTTAAAGTTAGCCTCTTAGGGGGTTCAGTTGAACATGTCTCATAATTGATTGCGCTAGCTATCAATCATAAACCACAAAGTTTGCTAGTTGTTGGGAAAAAGAGCAGAAAAGTAAATGAATATTCATAAATGCACATTTGCATAATAAAAATGTAAAAGCCAAAAAAGTTTAAATAGTTCTCCACTGCATTTAAAAGCAATTTAGTCAATGCCATTGAAGGCCCAGATTTTGATGTTTTTTTTGGCCCTGTGCAGATTGCTAGTTGGAAAAAGGTTATTAACCAAGCATATGTTTTCCTTTAATCTGCAATATTCAAGGACTAGTTTGGTCACTTGTTGGTAGGCCAAATATCATATAAGATTGAAAGGTAATAAATAGACGAATTATAACCTTTCATTTAAACAGTACTGGGGATTGCATTCCTCGTAGCGGTTAGAAAAGCCCGTGAAAAACCAAACCAAAATAGAAATAGATAAACTACTGTGAATTTTGTCTCACCTTGAAAAAGGCATAATTGATTAATTGCATGGGGTTTGATTAAAAACTAACAACAAAATGGGTATTCCTTGCGATTTGTTTTAAAGATGTCGTTTATGGCCGGTCCTACATCAACTATCCAAAATTACAGTAAAAGCACATATGTAAGCAATTGTCCACCTGTGAAGGGGGTTCGAAACGCACCACTATCAGTATAGAGTGTTCTCAACAGCTGTCGTAAGGGCAAGAAGGTATAAAGAATAAGGACCCATCCGCCCTCCATCATTCCGCTTCATCATCATTCGCATCCCTTCTTCAGCCTCCATTCACTTTCACAGAGATGCCAGTAGCCAAAGGAGGGGGTCCATCAACCTCCGAGCAAAAAGTGTTCCAAATTTTCACAATGAGACTTCCTGGACTTTATGGATGGCCATCATCTTGACTGAAAGATCAAAGTTTAGTACTTTTAAACTTGTTCGAATAAGGTCTGCATTTGAATTGAGAAAAGCAAAATCCAAAAGATTGAATAATGCTGACTTGGTGCTTGAGGTTCGGCAAATCCAGCTACTGACTTGGCAAATCCAGGAAAGTACGAAAAAAGGATTCCATGGATCATATGAAACCATGGTCATCATGACGCAGAGAGCTCCTCAAGTATGATGGCACAAGACGGATTTCACTCGTTTTTCCCCCCAAAGACTTAATCATTGAATGTCTCCCAATCTCTTCGACCATCCATTGATCATCAGATTTATCGAATTCCTCATCAGTCAGCGTTTCCATAGAGATATTGTGTGCTTAAAGATACAGACCGGGTCTTCAAAGACGTTCTCAATCAATGCCAGTCTATCGTATTTGAACCATGGGTGAATCCAATTTTTATCCATTGTAATGTAGTAATCCCGTGGGTCTGTTGAATTATAACCAACCCATTATTTATCCTAATATTTGTTTGGTAGCCAGACTCACTTAATCATGTTTCGGTGTAACACGATCCGTTTCGGGGGGACTTGAGGTGAAAATGCCTTTTGACGTTTGTCCATTTATTACCTCACCTAGTTACATTACTGTGGTCTTTAAGGGGAGTAGGGATCCCTCGGTTCCAATGATCTCGCAACATGCCAAATCCAGAGCTTGTTCACACGCGATAATTTTCGAGTTCCCCTTCCAAACGCTGTCCTTTATTTACTCTTGCACACCAAAGCGAGCTCCAACTCTTTAGCTCAAGAGTTCCTGGCTTATTGTGGTACACTTTTATCGGTGGAATATGGTGCCAATTTCAGAAATCCTGATGGACTAGAATGCATTTTGTGGACCATTGTTGGAGCGAAGAGCTAATAAATTAGCCCTCAGAAAATGGAGAGCTTTTATCGGGTATATGTAGTACCCACCTTGGGGTAAATTAAAACTTGAGTACTCTTGACGTCATTCTCAGGCCTTGAAAGGATCAATATTCAATTCCAAAACTTTTCGGAACGTGATTTCCATACCAGACTGAACAAGAACGGCTGATTGGGCAAATAGTGAAGCGGATCCCTTTGGGAAGAACGATCTTGAAATATTGAGTGGATGTTTTGCGAATCTACCATATTGCCTAACATACTCGTACTTTGCTTGGTGCAAGGACGCTATTGCAAAGAAGCGTTACTTTTTTTGTGATCAACAAACTTTTTCCACTAAGATAGGCATAGGTAATTGGTATAGATGGTGCTGAGAATTTTGAGCATCAATTAACAACAGTTGTTTTGGGCTCATGACATGATGGATGTCATTTCTTGTTGCCATTGATGTTATGTACTTGCAACGAGCCAGACATGTCAATATACTGAACATGACTTCTGACATGTCTTATGGTACGGTGCATTTTTTGGGCTTTGCATAATAAGTGCAAATATCAATCAAAACTTTCGTTCACAAAAAGTGGTTGAAGAAAAAAGAGCGAAAGTCTCATATGGAACCATATTGATTCCATGCTTGGTACCATTGTAAGTTTAGAGCTTGATATTCGATCTGAGACCAAATGTCTGTTGGTGGGAAGAAATGCTTCTCGAATAGTATAATGTGGTGCCATGTGAGATTGGAACTAAAAGTACGTTTTCGAGCTTTTCACTCTAATCAGGGTTTTAAGGTTGGCACAGGAGAATGTCAGGGGTATCTTGAACCCTCTTGAGACGTTCGAAGTTATCGATGAGACAGAAAACAACGAAAGAATTGGCCTCAATGGACATCCAAGTCCTGAAAAAGTGGACAAAAGGGGAGTAGGAAACCAGGGTAGTGCTTCTTTTGGTTCGGAAAAGGCACCAAACCTAAGATGAAGGAAGGTATTTGAAAGGAAGGGTGAAATGGAACGAGAAACATACAATCGAAGTGAAAAAGTGGACACGCCCGGTTCAAAAGACTTTCGAAGACAGTTTTGGCATCTTTTGAAATCGGAAACACTTTCATTGTAGGCAGACCGTTGTTCCTCTGAAGGAAGTGCCAAATACGATTATCATGCGCTTTTCAAACGTTTTCTCAAAACATGTTTCCAGTGATACTAAACGCATCCATTTTTTTAGACTTTTTGAAAAATATAATGTACAAAATTGGTTAATACCTTCAAAATTAATGTTTTCGAATTGATATTAGTTAGCAAATATTCGGTTGTAAAATGGAAACCGAGCAAAACGTGGCCAAAAATCCTTGCCTCAAGTAATTTTCTCTATATTGCAATAACTCGTTACGATGAATAGTAATAGATACGTATGGCAAAATACGTCTTTTTGTCAATGGGGTACCCCCACGTGGTTTCGTGAACGCAAATTTTGAAATGCGACAATACTAAATTTTTCCCAGTCGCATTTCAAAATGTGCGTTCACGAAACTATCTGATACTCGCAGTAGGTGCAACTGGGTACTACCGCATCTCAAAATTTGCGCTCACGAAATCATGCGGGGGTACCCCATTCTACGTTAATCAGTAGGACTGGCCAAAACTTGCATCCTGCAAATTTTGCAAATCTTGCAAAAATCTTGCATATCCCAGAATGTTCTGCACTTTTATCAGCAATATTTGACATTTTCATGCATTTTTTATGCAATTTCACTATTTCTGCACAAAGATAATAATATTTCGGCAATTTTTATTTTCTTTCAAAATAAATTGGTGTCAATTTTTGGGAGAAAATCGTAAGGTTGTGGTTCTCCCCATTTTTTCTGTTGAACATGAAAGTACGAAATAGATTACAGATGTATTAACTACTGCCCGCCTCATATACAGTATATTCGATCCATCAATTTTGATTATTCTGTTTCCTTTATTATTGCAGTTTTTGGAGATGCACTATATGAAATGCTTGGACGCAGTTTGTTTGGGCAACAAACATCTCCTTTAAAAGTCAGACACTTCTTAACATGTTTCCATGGGGTGTCAGTAAATGGTTGGGAGATTGATGGATAATTTGGAAAGAATTGGACTGCTAACATTTTTAGGAAACTTGAAGACAGTGTGATCTTGTCTCTAATATGTAATGAAACTTAATCGTAACAACAAAATTGTTGAGTATAAATTTCATTGTGACGTTATCAAGTTGCTGTTGATAACAAGGATATCTTTTTATCATGCAATATTACAGTTATAGATACAAGATTCTGGTCTAGCTGCTTGGTCTTAGAGGCAGTTTGAACAATGCAGGAATCCTCTCCCCAGGTTTGTTTGTTTGTTTGCAACAAAGTCAGATGGCAGCTCTCTCACTTGGCCTTCCATCTGATGATAGGTGTCCCAATTGAGGAATATTCTCGCTTTGTTGTCACAGCCAACATTGATTTTTACCTCACCTTTGGGAATGACCGCAGGTTTTCCCATTTAAGTTGCTCAAGTAGCAACTGATGTTGTAATTTAAATACTACAAGGAAGCTTGAACTTGGCTAGCCAGGGATCAAACCAGGATTCACAAATTGGAGGGCAGATGCTCATCTAATACGTTACCACAGCTAGCCCCTTCTATCCAGGTATGGTAGGTTCAAATTATGATGCTGAGAGTTAATGTAACATATTTTTTCTTTTGACAAATGAGTACTGCTTGAATTGCCAGGCAAAAATAGTCTCTACAACCCTTTAGAATGAGTTGGTCCCTATGTTTTGAAAAGTTAGTTTTCAAATTTTTGTGCAAATTCAGGTGATTTTTTATGCAAATTCGCTGTCGATAAAGATATTTATATGCAAGTTTTTGCCGACCCTACTAATCAGTTTTTCACAAATAAATATTTTGAAACCATACTAGAACCATTTTTTACTATTCCTATGAGCGCTAAATTGAACTAAAATGTTTCTGCACGTTTCATTTGGAACGCCTTTAAAGAGAGAGAGGAAAGTGTAAAGGAATCCTCCTTTTCAGACAATTATTTTGAAGATTTCTTGTGCTATGTTCTTGGACCCTTCTCATAGTATGTGAATTCATTCTTCATCAAGACAAACATTATCTTGATATGTCAAGATTTTTAAAGAGAATTTAGACCTCTTTTGAAAGACATTTGGTTCCGTCTTCAGTTAATTGAAACTTTCACCCGATTAGATTGATACCTAAAGAGACAGATAAGACTTCTTGGCCCAGCGTTTTTGTCGGTTGTCTCTTTTGATAACGTTTGATACTCATTCGCACAACAAACCCATACATGTGCGGTTCATCTCAAGTTGAAAGTGAAAGGACTCAGCTGTCAATAGGATAGTAGGTATTAGGTGGCTTTCGCATCAAAGGCGGAAAAGATGGGGTGCACTTTTTCATCCTTTCTTTGGGATCTTCGCCGAAGTTTCTAATTTCTTCACGCATCCTGCCCTCTCTCTCACTCTCTCTCTCTCTCTTTTATCGAGGCGAATGCATCGAAAAAACGGAAAGTGGTAGGTAGTTCTTTAGGGAGGCGAGGTCTTGGGAAATAACTCATTGAGTAAACCTCCGGAATGCACTTGAAGGAATACATGGACAAAAGAAGGTATTCTCAAATAGAAGGAGGCGACATAGGTACGTAGGTACAATGCTATAGAGGGGAAATAAAAAGGGAGCAACTTCAAAGTAGACTTTGAAACTCAACGAATGCATTTGGAGCTCAATGCGATAGGAGTGATGACATTCGCCAAATGGTTCCTACTTCCAATGCGATCCTAGTTCAATTAAATCTAAGAGAAAAGAGAGTTTGAGGAGAAGAAGCGCTGGATCCACACATTGAACTATGCCAAAAGGCAATCACGAGCTCGATTTGAGGTGATTTCTTACTTCATTTGGGCTGAAATGAACCTCCGTTGGGAGTGAGGCCTCGAAAAGTCGAAGAGAAGGACACAAAGGCTCAACGAACTCGTTCTCTTGGGGTTTTATTGAGATTCGAGATCCTGGGGATGAAGGACCGGCTTAATCTTTTGTCTGGATCTCTATGCAAACTGACAGTCCACCATTAAACTAGAACTTTCTTGGAATGTCATCAAACCAAGTTGGCTTGAAGTATTTGAGATGCTTGGAAGTTTACAGCCCACTTACTTGCGCAGACTCCATCTTTCCCTCTTTTTGCCGAAACCATCTCATGGTTTCACGCCCAATTGGACTGGCTTCATTTCACGGGTGTGCTTGCGCGAGACAGGGTGGTTTGTATATATTTTGTTGATTTGTTATACATGCGAATGCACATTAATCGATTTTCATTCAAGTGAGTTTCGAATATTTGACATGTTTTCTCACTTTGAAAGGATTATCCAAAGACATTTCTTTTACCACTTAACATTTGGCAAAACTGTGTTCTTTTCTTGTATCCATTTTGACCGATTAAATCCAAGCAAATCCTAGTTATGACTTTCGCATGTGCGCGCGCGTATTCAAGGACATTCTGAAAATTGAAAATATTTGTTCAAGAGTAATTTTTATCCCAAGTGATGAATGTTCTACCTACAGTACTTGACGATTAGTCAGCAAGTTGATCATATTAATCTTTATTGTAATACTCGGTCATTTCAAAGCTTGCTTAAGATGTAAGGCATAAGAGTTGAAGAGTTATTTGAAGGAGCACATTCTTGATGGGAAATCTGGCCTTGATTGTCGTAGATTTGAGTTGATTGGTGAAAAATAGTTGGTGGGACAATGTGAAACTGACTTAGTCAAAATTACTGACGATTTCAATCGGACTATTGTTGATATGCAAGCATACGATCAGGGCATTAGTTGTTCCGCAATAAAAGGAACGAATTGCAATTAGAATTACTTTGGGAAAAAAGAGCAGTTCGTTACACAACCGTTACTCGCCCAAAAATATAATGGCGTTACTCGTTACAATGACTTCCATTAGAATTTTTGATGACCAATATTGTTTCAGTTTTTTGCCTCATCAAGACCATATTTTGCTAAATGAATGGTTTATTTTTGTTTCAAACAGTCCTAAAATTCAAAGTTTTCCTACCAACATGTTATGCTAATGAGCATTGATAATATTAATTTGCTAAGCATTACCTTTCATTTTAATAGTACTGGGGATTACATTCCCTGTAGCGGTTAGAAATGCCCGTGAAAAACCAAACCAAAAAAAAAATAGTGATGGGAAGAGGGCCCCCGAGGTCTAAAGTTTTGAATCCATAACCAGGGTGAGACCTGATCCAGAGAGCCTTGAATCCAGTTTATATTTAACCATCTTACTAAGAGCTTTGCCATTTCGATAAGCACAATTTTTAGCTCTGAGTTTCCTTCTTTACGATAAATAAAAATATAAATAAAATGATTTTTCTTTCTTAAGATTGCTTAAAAGCTTCAAGCTTCCTCAGTTGTCAAGAGTGAAACGAAAAATCAAATGCCATTTTGGAGTGTGAAAAAAGCAACGAATAACGAGTATTTTTTAGTTTTTTTTTTTAAATGTAATTGAACTACAATTCCATTTTTTGTGCTTCGCGGTTTCGGTAAGATCAGAGGACACGAGTTCACCTTTTCACAAGACTTCGATCACCGAGGAAAAGCATAAGAGTTGCTCTCCCGGCAAATAGAGGAAATTTCGTGGTCTAATTAGTCAAGAAGTCCAGCGCTGTGGACGACCCTTTGATGGATTGGAGCTCTTATATTACTCAACGCTTTGAGCCCATCCTTCTTTCGTCCTCTCCTCATCATGTTAGTGCTTTATCTGGTTCTAGCTCAGGCTAACAACTTAAAACCTAAAATATTTAAAAGCCAGTAATTTTCAAAATCTTTTAATCGAAATTAGGAGCATACCTAGTCAACTCTTGAATATAAATTAGCATATGATCTGCTAAACAACTACATAGCTACATGGGTTTGCACGGTCCTGCTTTGATAAGGGTAAGCTCCAGAACGAGCTGGTATAATTGAGCGGTCAAGGGGTTGCGCGTAGTAAAGGCCAGGATCTTCTCCATAAGAGTTTTGGGGCCTATCAAGTTATGAAGACGATGAATCATTGATTGATTTATTGTATGGGAAAGGAGAGATCTTTAAATTACTGAATGAATTAGTGCGAGTAGATGAGAGGGTAAGCAAGAACATGAGCACAAGACATGGCAGGTTCTATCCCCGGTGCCGGAAGTCAGCCTTTTAAAGGCCAGGCACATTGCACAGTGGTCAGCGCTGCTTCCTGGTACAAGAGAGATCCCCAGCTCAATTCTCCTCCCCGACCTTTCCGACCTTTCCGAAAAGGGGGCATTTTGATGTTAACCTCATCCACAGGCAGGGAACAAATCTGACTTGGACTTTGAGATTGCCTATCATAAAAAGTTATACATATCAAGTTGAACAATGTGCTGACCGACTTCTCAGGTAGGGCGAGGCTCACCCCTAGGCCCTACGACCTTAGCACCCACTAATAAAGAAGTTAAGATATAGTAAATTTTTAGCATCCTAAAAGTAAGCTTAGGCTCAAAACAGCTCAAAATGTTATAAAATATCCCTCAAAACCCTTGAAAAAACTAAATTTTTGGAATCTATTTTGAAAACCACTAACACTCGAGCATGCTAACGATCAATGAATCATATTTCAAGAAAATCTATAACCTCTCAAAGATCTCACTTTTTTTACTCTCGATTTCAACAATATCCCTCAAAACCCTTGAAAAAACTAAATTTTTGGAATTTATTTTGAAAACCACTAACACTCGAGCATGCTAACGATCAATGAATCATATTTCAAGAAAATCTATAACCTCTCAAAGATCTCACTTTTTTTACTCTCGATTTCAACAAGTTTTTCTATTGCGTGTATTTCCTTCAGAGTTCAAGACAGCGGATAAATAAAAGTAAATAGGCGTGTACTTAAAGCGAATAATCTTCAAAGACCAAGTGTGGTGTGAAGTCCCGCGTTCAATCTGTGCCTTGCTGGCCAAGATCTAAGAGGGACTCAGATGCTCCATTTGTTCTGGGAAGGAACTATCCCCAATTTATTTGAAGCACTCTGTGCAGACTTCTAAAAAGATCTTAATAGACCAATGTGTGGAGCTGTTTGTGGTCCTCAAATAAGACTCTTTCTTAAATCAGTGAAGGACAATTAAACTTGATCTACTGAGCTGGGACAAGCCAATTTGAAGGTTTCTATATTGAGATGCCAAATCGTTGAAAAGTTGTATGCTAAGTTTCAGTTTATAACCAATTTGATCCAATGCTCCGTCAGTTCATCACCTATAACTTTTTATTGATCCACCCTGTGACTGTCTTGTGTCTAGGTCGCTATTTGCTGACTACTCGGCTTTCGAATTTGAGTGCACGAGCCAAACTGGTTTTTTGTTGTCACATTTCTATTCAAATTTCAATTTTTATTTCCCCTGAGTGGCTTAGAAAAGGAACGTTGGTTCCAGAACATTTCACGAAATGGTTCAACTAAAAATCAAAACCCGCCTAGAATGGAAACCGTAGATAAGAGCATTTGTTTGTTCCCCATCCTTGATTTATTGAAATAATAAACCTTTCTACAAATAGAGACAAAAGCATGTTAGAAGTTACGTACGCCTATCAACCAAGCGACTATGTACATACAAATGGCAAAATGAACCTGTGGGAATTTCCTCGTGTCTGAGAAACGTTATTAAATGCACATTGTATAGCCATAATGCTCCGAAGTCTCAGTTTCTTTATTCCTTTATTGCTACGTTGTTTGTTATTGGACCACTTCTTCTATTTGAAAATAAGGTGGGAAAGAAGAGGAACTTGCCTCTCAGGCAAATCACCTTGTCGACGGCATCCACTCATAATCGATCAATACAATAGTGTAGAAGGAGATTCGAGAGGCCCTCCATCAAAGCATGAAATTACTTAACGTAAGAAAGAAAGAGATCATTTTCTCGGGAAAGCGAGAACAGGAAATTCCGAAAAAGAGTAACACATTCGAATCGGTATTTTTTTTCCAGGAAATATTTTCGCCCAGGGGGTAATAACTAAACTATTGGGTAAGTTGGTTGTTAACCATTGTTATAATTTACGATTTTTAGCAATGCTTATCCAATTCCAATTTGAAGAATGCGAATCCCGTCAAATGATTAAATAAGTTGGGTTGGGACTGTACAGTGTTCAGAGAAGGTACGAAAAGGTATCTGATACTGCACGTCTTCAAAAGCATCCATGAGATTTGTCCCAACCCAGGATTTAGGGTCAATTCTAGCGACCGTAGAGGCTTAATGTGCGTTTTGAGAGCACCTTCAAGCCTTCGAGAATCCAGGCTGGTTCGAACAATGAAGTCCACATCTCTTCTTTCTCGGGCTCCTTCATTGTTTAATTTGCTTCCCTCTAATAATCGTAGGGAATACATAGGCCTTGTTGATCTGGTTGCATCTTTCAAGTCAGACTTGGACAAATTTTTAGACAGCATTCCTGATCAACCATATATTCAAGGACTAGCTCGATCTGCCAACTCAAATTCGTTGGTAGACCAAATATCATATAAGATTGAAAGGTAATAAATAGACGAATTATAACCTTTCATTTAAACAGTACTGGAGATTGCATTCCCTGTAGCGTTTAGAAAAGCCCGTGAAAAACCAAACCCCACCCCAAAAAATTGAAAAAGGACAAAAAAAACATAAACTAGAAATTTACCCAAATCATTATCATTAGGACAGTTCAAAGCATGTAACAAACATTTTTTTGCCATTTTCGTAATATCTTTGCATTGCGATGGCTTTTTCAGATTTGCATATTTTACGTTGCTTTCAAAAAACTACCTTATTTTTTTAATCATTCACGTATTTTTGGAAAAGGTGAAAACAATCAAATATTTTTTTGCCTAATTCAACTGTTTTGATACTCGTATATGAAACCGTCAAATTTCTTGATCATCCAGTTTATGCATAAATTTTCCTGATTATGGCTCGGTCAAACTGTCAACTAGGCCTGAAATTCATTTTCTCTCCCTTGGAATACTCTATGGCTTGGTCCTGTACTGGCCGTCAATAATTAATTCAGAGCTAAACTTTTTGTTACATTTTTTGGCCCATATTTTTGTGAGAAACTTACGAGATGAGGATAAACAAGATTCCGACGGAGATACATTAATTCTTGTCTTTGGACCTTTGTTTACTGAAGTCTTTGAGAACCTTGATGCTCTCCACTTCTCAAATGTTTTAGCTTGCGGGCTGGTGTTTCTTTTTTTCTTTAAGCTCACATACTCGTGCTTTACATAGTTTCTTATACCATTTCCATCTCACCCTCCTCCCTAACCAATCCCCTATTTGATGATATTTAGTAATTGATGTATAGATGGAGGAAAGCGAATCATCATTATAAACCAAATGGGCCAACTGTGGTTGTTTGTTGGCATTAGCAAAAATACATGCGGTCCGATTTTGCTTGACATTTTTAAATTAGCCTGGTTTTGGCTCAATGTTCGTCAAAAAAACAGAAATCATGATTCAGCGTGTTAGTCCTAGCAACAACCAAGTCTCAGGGCGATGAAAATGTCACAAAAATGCTCCCAAAGGTACTATAGGATCTTGTCGAGCCCGTTGGATTACTCCCCAGATGTAGTACATATGAACTTGTGGGATTTGGCACATACAAGAAAGAAGTCCACCTCTTGTCACTTTTCCTCGTTATTTGAACATGGATCATGAATTTTGAGTCCCGGTTTTGGAGTCTTCGTGGGTAAAGTGGTCGAATTATCTTCCTTGACAAAATCGTACTCAGAACACACTGATACATCAATCTTACTTGTCTAAATAGTTCAGTGCAAGGACGAACTTGCGTAAGATCTTGTGGTTATTGCGTTAAAGGTATTGTGATGCTATTTTCAATGTTTAAACTGAATAGATTTGTTAAAAGACGAACACTGCATTTATCTTGAACATCAGTAAGTCCTGCCAATTTTGAATATACAGTATTTTGGCGTTGCATATGTGACATGAGATGATAACCAGCTCCATATGTCTTACTTGTATGAATATTGGTGTAACATTTAGGTACAACTCAACGTCAACTACATAACCCCAGAAAGGAAGTTGTAAGTTCAATATGATTGTGCCTGGTAAAAAAAAGTGTAAATTCAAATGGAATTGTTTGTCTCCCCTGCTTCAGGTTCTGTGTTACTTTTTGGCAACCTGTTTGTTCGGTTGCAGACCAATCCCCAAAGAGATCACGTGTTGAGACGTCAATGCGTACTTTTTATGAATTGATCGACGATACATCTGTCCATCCATCACCTCATTAATGGACGAACACTCCATGCAACTTCCACGTTCCACAAATATCCTGGGTTTCCCGGAACCTTTGAGACTATCATTTGATCTTGTTCGAGCCATATCTTATTGCTTACAAGTCGTAATGGAACTCAAGGGAATCGAAACTTTTGAGAGAGATAAATGAAGGGCTCTGGATTCATAGCCTTCATGAAATTTCTTTTTTTTTCATTTGTTAGTTAAGATGACGGTTTTCGCTCAAACATACATCTATATGTTTTTTTATGTTTGTAAGTAATAAAAAAAGCATTTTTTAATTCGGCAATCAAACCAGACCTGGGTTTTGAAACTAGAGCTTAAGTGAATTGCAGGCCCAAAAGCAAATCTTCAGCAAGGAGGAAGGGAATTCATAATTCTGAAAAAGATAGGGCTTTACGAAGGGCTCATTGGTTTATAGTTCAACCTCTCATTATTGACGTTTTAGCCTTGCAAAGACAGAGTTGTTTTACTAAAACATACCTTTCCTTCCGTCGCTCTTGTTTCTTCTTTAGATGTACATTTTCCACCAATTTTCAACTGACAAAGTTGTTAAGATGTTCCACGCACAAGGAGTAAGTCACATTTCATAAAAACATTGATCTGACATGGAGTTTGAATCTACTGCCCTATGGACAGCAGTCCTTGAACGTAAGGCTGGTCAAAAATGGTCTTGTAAAAATCTTCACCTATAAACTAGATTTGAAACTCGACGTCTTGTAAGTGGATTCGCTATAATGAAGCAGGCAGTAGGTTGAATCAGGGACGAGAGTGTCCTTGGTTGAATATAAGGCAAGTTACTCAGCTCTGCCCTCAAAATGTAAACAATAACAAATGCTGCCCCTGGGAGGCACAACAGGACAGACTGTGTACTACTTATATAAGGAAGCCCTTGCTGTTTAGTCACTGTCTCAAGAACGCCTATCGCTAGAAAAAAATGAATAAGCCAGTCAAGCTTTGAAATGGTTTGATGTTAAATCTTTATTGGCATCAAATGCGATTTTATGTTTCTAAACGTAAACTTGACATTCCAGACATGCCTAGATCGACACTTGCACTGTAGGTGACTATTAAAGCAGCCAGGCAATTTTAAGCACATGGTAAGGACAATGAATTTTAATATGTCTTTTGTATTCACATATGGCTGCATTGGTATGTGTACGTATTGTTCATGAGCATTTTGAGACGTTTGTAAATAAAAGTAAAAATACTCAACAAATGCCTATTAGGTTTGATTTGATAAGGAACACGAACTTTCAAGCGCAGTTTTTTTCAGTTTTTTAAAAATATCCACAACTAATTACTAATTGGGGCCCAAAAAGAAGAGATACACTGTCCTGCAGATGGAGTTGAGCGATAGATTTGAATAACGGGGAGATGATTTTCTGTTTTTTAAGCTTAAATGTCCGGTACATCCAACCAATTGTTCGAAATGCTTTGGTGACCTTCGCTTGAATGCATTTGTCAAATTTGCCTCTATCTTGAGGCGGGGTTTTTAAAAGCTCGTACCTCTGAGTTAAGGTTTGGACATTAACCAGACACGGTGGTTATAATTCATGATTAAGTGATTGCTCAAATGCCAAGACTTCTAGTTGCCAATTTCTTTGCTAAATAAACAAAAGGAGCAATTTTTGTTTCTAAAGTATCTTTAAAAGTAGCTCATATTAGTATATAAATGCACTTAAAATACATTTTTAAGTATCTTTGTGCAAAACCTAGCCAAACAATATTAGCAGAACTCTTAGTTATGCACTGACATCAAATTTTATCAATATCTATTCAGCAGATGCTTAGTTATTACACTTTGAAAGTTGCATTTTGCAATAAAATAGATCGAAAAATGACATAAACCTAACTTAGTTAATTGCAAAAAACAAATGATGTGCTTTTATGATAGCATGAAAATAAATGACATTCTTTCAGTTTCATAAACATTTCCCTAAAGCCTAAAATAAATTAATATAGGCACCTAAAATCTCCTAAGTATTTGAAATTTCCAATTATTATTTCTTAAACTTGGCATGGTAGACTAGCCAATCTTATGGTTGAAATTTTACAAGGATACATCTGCCAGTTTAATTTTCAAATTTGCCACTTTTTGCACGGATTATTTTCTACTTACCAAAAGTATTTTCATCAAATGGTACAAAAAATGTCTTAAACTTCACGATCACAAATAAATGAACTCATGGTTAACGATTATGATATTACAGTTATGAATGTTTTATTTTAAGTAAGTTTTAAATGATATTATATACTATTTTTTGGTTGTTCTGCATGCTTTTGAGAAAATAGAACGTTTTCATTTATTTTTGGGACATTGAAAAAGCAAACTATATTTCTTGGCAATTTCTGTAAGGTATAACCAGAGCATTTTGCAGCCAAATTTGTTGCAAATTACAACTTTTGAAGGGTAATATATCAGCGCCTGTTCAATGGATTTTTATGAAATTTGAATTGAAGACATAACTAAGGATGCTCACAATGTCTATTAACAACAATTTTAAAAATACTATTTTCTAATAGGTTTTCAGTGGATTAATATCCTTATAAGAGCTTATCTTAATGAAACATACTTTTTCAAACTTGATCCTTGTGCTGTTTCAACAAGGAAAAACGCAATTAGAATGCTTGGCATTTGAGCACAATCTTTTTAAGTGTAGTCGGAACCACCGTGCAGAGTGAGCATCCGCTCACCACTCTGGAAATTACATTTTCATACCATTATTGTCCAAGCCCTGAACTCCGAGGTGCGAGCTTTAAAGCACAGGCCTCTGGGTTCGTTTTCCAAGATCCGCGATGAGACTGACCACCTTCAACGTTTCAGTTTCATCTTCCAAATAGGGATGCTTTGATGGTCCGAATGTCTTGCCACAAAACTAACAGGCACATTTTTTGTTATCAATTTTAACCCCAGGGAAAGACGTAGTCCACGCGATTAAAACATTGCTCATATGTTTGCTATTATCACTCTAGAGCGACGAGATTGAATTGTTACAGAATGTCTTGAAGAGTAGCTATGAATGTAAAGGAAAAGAGGGTCTTAAGATCGAACGTTGCGGCTTTCCCGATGCCATACATACATTGTCGGCTACTTTGACCTTTTATAACATTTCATATCAAATTAACCGTCCAAAAAAGAAGGCATGATGAACCAAAAACAAGAAAACATAGATTCATTCTTTGGAAAGGCCATAAGCATTTATCTAATGTTTTTTTTTTATTCTTGCTGGCTTCCTTACCTTACCTTAGCAATTCAAAATGTAACGTCTGTGATCTAAATTTAACATTCATACCAAATCTGATACACCAACGAATTAGAGAGGATCTGGCTAGCTCTTAAATTTAGGGTTGAGTTAAGGTTGTTTGTTGTCAAAAACTTACCCAATTCTGACTTAAACCTGGTACAGGATTTTAAAGCCCATGAGTTTCCTTCCTAGATTAAATGGAAGTAAATTGAATAATGAAGGAGCCCGACACAGAACAGAGGAGGACTTCATTGTTTGAACTAATCTGGATTGTTGAAGACTTGAAAGTGCTCACCAAATATCTTTCGCACCTTCTCTGAATACTGCATACACCTACAGTTCCAACCTTTCTAGTTTCTCCCAAATACGAAATCTCTCTCATTCCTGCAATGTTCGTAGTAAAACATCTTCCGGAATTGTTGGAATTCACAAAATTACATAATTCTGAACTTCATAATCTTTTCAAACACCTTCGCAACATTCAAAGTCAAAGAGATGGGGCAAACTTTCTGGGTAGCGAATCTTCTCCACCTTCACACATTGAAACAAAACGAGCTCACTCCAGAGAGGGTGGAAACTTACTCTGATCCAAAATATCAAAGTACCGATTGAAATGCCGACATATGTTGCTTCCTAAATTTAGTCATACTTCGATTACATCGAAAACTTAATCATAAAGACGGCCAAAATATGCATTGATTCATTTCGAAACCTCTTGAATGTCTCTCTCAGTTGACATCCAAGTGTTCAAAAAAACTGGCCTGTAGAACGCATATTGTACACTTATCTTCGTTCTTTGTGGTTTAAGGCTGCAAACAATAAACCAAGACATCCCAAGTGCGACATATACGACCCTTAGAACAACATGACTTACCTGAATCACATACAATTTCATTCCCATGGATAGGTTATAAAAATACCCAGAAAGAAGTAAATTTAAGGGCGGAGCAGATCAACCAAATCTAATTCAGTGGTGAATCAAAAGGTGTACTATTAAGAACTATAAAAATCAATACACTTCATTTTGCAAAGAACTGAGGACATTTTATCAAGCTTTATTAAAGTCCGCAAAAAGAAACTTTTTAACCCCTCAAAAAGATATGCCTTTGTTCAATTAAACAAAAATGCATCAGAGATTCTGGCCGATGATTTCATTCAAGAGGAACACTCGCTCTCTTGGTCTGTAGTGTTCCACTTTCACACAGAGCTCCACAACGACATTGCAAAAATAGCCTGTTAGTTTTGTTTCATTCACTTCCCGGTTTAGGCCTAGTCTAAACAAGATATGTCGTATCATACCTAAAACGGCATCAAGATCAAATTTCTTAGCATTTCCGTGCTCTAAAAAATAGATTGAAGAGCAAACATGGTAAAGGTGAGACATTTCCCTTTGAACTCTATCCCTTTGTAAGAGTTTTACTTTTAGTTTTAGTCCGTCAAGTTTTACTTATTGAAGTTTGAAATGCACATTAGCGATCAACACAAATCAAGAGCATGGAACCGCCAACGTCTTAGTCATTCATAAAGAAAAGTATAAAGACAGCCTTTGAATGCAAAAAAAGAGTTGTATTATAAAAAATGAATTCACCAATGATCTAATTTGGACGAGGAGGGTCACAAAAGCATTAAAAGAGATTTCGCAATATCGACATTTGGACAACTTTTGGACAACGTTCGTATAGAGTACCTTAATTAAGAATTTAAAATCAATGAATCAATTGTGTGACATGGCGTATTGAAAGTGTCTGATAATTTTACAAAGTATTAACAGAACTTGTTGAGCAAAAACATTAACGAAAATTACGTAGTTTGAGTTTACAACAATCATTTTAAAGCCAACTCCACTATTCGAAACTGTAATTGATACCAAACTCAAGCTCAGAAGACTTTACGATTGATGGCCTTAAAACTGACTTTTCAAATTCAACCGTGGCTCTTGGGCAATCATTACGCCCTTCTTCCTTAAAATAATAGACATCACACCTTTTCCGACACATTGGTCACGTTTACTAAGGCGGGGCCAGTGATTTCCGAAATTTTGAAATGATTGACTTTTCCCATGCCTCAAAATCATAGTTTTAATGCAATGCTCGTATGTTGTCGAAATCACAAGTTTCATGAAGATGTGCGAGGTAAACCAGCATGGATTCGAATTCAACACACTTATTAGAGAACTATTTCCCATGTCTGCCATACGTTCCACTTGATTATGTAGTGGAGAGTGTGCAGCCCTGTTGAAGATTGTTGGCCATTTTATCCGAACCTAAAACAGCATTTGCTCAGACATGTGTAATGTGATGTATAAGACTCAAATGCATATTTAAAAGTGCTAAATCTTATGAACTACGCGGCTCCTCTAAAAGAAGAGTAATAACCCCTTCATCGTAAACGATTAAACAAGCAGTTGCATGGAATTCTCCAAATTTTTCAACAAAAAAAAGACTATTGAATCCTTAGCAATCTTTTCTCTTAGTGGCAACAAGTCTCAATTGATCGTGAGGGAGGCAAATTGGATACCTGGACTGAGCTATTTTGAATGAAAATGTATTTAATCAGAAAGTATTCAGATAATGGCAGGATCCTGTAAGGGATCCTTGGTTTATGTTACCATCTTTTGTTCACCAAAGGTTAACATGACATTTTGAAGACCGGCTTTGTTTCTTTTGATTTGTCTTTTCATCTTGAATATGATGTACGTTCGATGAAAACTGTAATCGCACTTTCTTAAGGTCTTTGATATAATTCAAGGACCGATATAGACTAACAATGTACTTTCTTTTGAATAAGTTAAGAGACTGTGGGTAAAAGCACCTTCAAAATCAGGTTTGACTTTGGTTTCTTTTTTCACGGGCTTTTCAACCCTTACAGGGAATGTAATCCCAAGTACAATTAAAATGAAAGGCTATAATTCGTCTTGAAACTTTAAATAGATTAACTGAAGATTGAAGCCAGAGCATCAAAGTTTTGAAAATTAGTCAGGTCTTTCACTTGTCCAGGGACTCTATAGAGAGGAAACGACACGGACTTCCCCTCACCGCCAACTTAGGCCATTACGTTGAATCAAGACATTAACTCCAGTACGAATAAAACAAGATTATCCGTACTGCATAGTACATTAAGGTGTTTTTAATTAAATAATGATCTCCTTGATATACAACTCCGTCCATATACTAAATATTTCTGAATTAATCTTGAAAGTCAGAAGAATAAATGAACATCAAATTAATCAAAAACAATCAAATTGTTTTTCGATTGAAATTGGTGAAATATTGCGTAAAATTGGCTCAAAAACACACATAGATAGAAAATCATCAAGAGTCATTTTATTAATTGATGGGTAATGTACACTGACAAAATATAAAAAAATGTATGGAATAAGCAATAAAAGTGCATGTACATAAATGTTAACATATTAGAATATCTTGGATGGACAATTGATAATTTTGTCTAAACCCACACATTTGACAAAAAACATCAGGCGGCATTGGTGAGAAATGAATGAGTTATCTTTTTGTAGAGTTTAAATTTCTACTTATTAGGAAGTTTGCATAAAAGGCAGGCATTATTTAAGGGGCACAGAGAAATATCAAAGTACAGTAGACTAGATCTCAATTTGCACTTTGGACTCCAATAAATTGTTTTTCTTGCAAAAGCATCCAAAATACCAAAATAGTCAAATAAAACAGGTGCCATATCTCTTAAAATAATTATTTCATGATTATGAAGCATCCAAATGAGTTTAAAGAACAATATGTAGCTCAGAGCTACAGTATGTCTACTTTTGGATTGAGGGCCATTCCTAGAGTGAGAACCATAGTTTCATGATAAATGCGTCAAATTACTTGAAATTTGGTCAAGATGTGTCTGAAAGAATTTTCTACAAATAATATTTTTGGCAAAAGAGAATTTATTGATTGTGTTTTGAGCAAATTCTTGTTTTATCAAGAAAACCTAATTATCACTTTTCAGTTGTTGTACTTTAAGACATGTTTAAAGTCATTTTAAGTTTATCTGAATGCCTGGTTTTAGGCACATACCATAAATGGTTACGAAAATGATATTAGTCACATATTTTGTTCAATAATTACGCCAAAAACTGACATTCAAAAATTTCAGCGGCAAAAGTTTAGGCCTTACTTGGCGGGAAAGGTTTGGTGATCACAAAAAGGTGGCGTTTCCTTGCTTTAGTGTCCTTGACTTGTCGTACTCACAAATGAACCCCTCAAATCAAATAGTTCTGTCTAAACCGATGTTTGAAACCTTTCCGATGATCAACAAGATACAAAAATGGCCAGTGAAACTTTGAATATCTACAGGGAACATACAAATGAAGTGCAATTTCAGACAAGATTCATTTTTAATCCAGAGGTTAACACCATCTTTACCACAACCTACACGGTAACCAGAATTGACCTTAAAACCTCTGTTTTACGAAGCTCATGAATGCTTTTGAAGACCTGCATCATCAGATGTCTTTATACTTTTCAGTCCCAACAAGGTTAACTTCAGGCACCGGGGTTTAAACCCACAATACCTAGGGAGAAGTATCAAGTCTTTCTCGGGTTGACTATTGGGCCGTTTGGCAAAGCTGGCACATGTTTAATTGCAGCAATTGCTAATACACTAAAACTTGCACTTGTATCGCTTTACATTTTCAGGATTTTTTGCAATTATCTTATCAAATTTTGGTATTTTATTTCACTTTATTGTGGAACTTTAGCTACATCAGGCGGTTAATGTGAGAATTCATGCTAATCTTCGTGAAATCAAGTCATTTTTGGAAAAAGTTTTATCGTGTGTTTAATACTTATCGTGATTTTTTTAAGCATGTTGCCACGAACCTATAAAAAAGAGCATTGATATTGGACGTGATAAGAGCCCCTCATGAATATTCCCTCTTTGATGCGCTAACATGTCATTACTGACCACCCTCCATAATTCCTTTTTTTTTTTTGAGATACCACAAAGGAGATTGTTTTATCTACAGTACATATTACCCTTTCCCTGTAACATTTAACATATTTAAAGCGCGCTGACATCAACCATGAATGCATGAAAGGAGAATTATTTTGGGTACCTAGCGTCGAAAAAACTTTTTGTAATGTTCGGACAATTTTCTTTCCTCATATTGTATCTTCCGATTAATTCTCCTGGATAAATCCTTTCTATTTACATGTCATTTGCCATGAAAGCTAAACCTGAACTTTGTCAAAAAGTGTAGATCAACCCGTTTATCTGCAATTTTGAATGCAAGTTCAGGTGGTTTCTATGCAAAATTGAGGTCCATATTTATCTGCAAATTTTGGCCGAGCCTATTGATGGCCTTTCGAATGTCTTGCATAAACGTTAAATTACATTCAGTAACATAAACCAATAATGAGGTAAATAATCATTGAAGTCAGAATTGTATTTCGAGTGAAAGTTTACAACTTTGTGTTTTAGCTACTTTTCGATGAACTCCTTGAAATGGGAAGGGAGGAACTTGACACACATAATATCGAAAGAATCACAAATTCACCGCTGCCATTCTTACTGTTCGTTCCGAATCCGAATACTGAGCGAGATAAAGTGGGTAGATCGGTACGGATGAGGATCACAAACTGTGAGTTACAGTTGTACAGAAAATAATGCTCTTTGTCTGAAATGGGGGAAATTTTTGGTTCATATACACATCTGCTCGTATATAAGTGGGTTTTGGGTTTTGGTGGGACACACTAATTCATCTTTGTTCAATGATGGTCTTCACCCTTGAATATAGCCTTCAGATCGTGTTCGTAGAGCGCAATCACCAACATGATTGCCACGCCTGTACTCATACCCAACAATTGAAGAAGAATCTCCATCAAACGGCTCTTTTGGGCATCACTCGAGATCGGGTGACCATGACCGGAGTTCAGCTCGGGCATCATGTCTACCAAGGCCACATAGAGGAATATTCCGGCGGTGGCGCAAAAGATCCAAGTTGTCAAAGACTCGAGATTGCCACCCAAGAGCAATCCGGATATCATTCCCATAAATGCCAGAACGGAGCTGAAACGTTACAAATCAATGGTCATTAAGGTCGGTGCTTGTTGATTCAATGGGGAGGATACGGTATCGTGCTCTAACACTTATTGCGTACTTATCCAAACTTTCGCATGTTCAAGGTGTATTTAGGAAATCTGAAAATGTGCGCATTCACTGAACGCACTTTTATTACAGAGATGATGATGATGATGATGATGATCACTCATGCTTTAAATGATCCCTAAGGGGAGCTTTGTGCGTCCTGAGGACAGCTTTGAGGTCCTACTCTCTTTTAACACATTGTGTTTTCCCTTAGGGCGAGCGTGAAATTCATTAAACAAATGGACACGAGTCTTGAGCGAAGGTGTTCCAAGTTCCTTGTCAGGATTCTGGAATGCAATTTCCAAAATTGCATTCCCTATCACAAGAAAAGTTGCGGAGACCCTGATCAATTTATAAGTGACACGATATAAGAGCAATCGTTTGATGATCAAAAGAGTTTGGACCAAAAAATGAGACTTTTGTCACAATGCTGGGTTTCGCTTGAGATAGAATTTGGGTCTCGAAATCAACTCTCTGCTGTGGAATCTGTTTTAAATACGTGAAGAGCTTTTTGAATTCGTTACATATTTCCATCCTATCCTGAAAAAGGTGGCTGGATATCTCCTCTTCAATGTACGATAATTCTAGTTTTCTCCACAGTTCTTGATGGACAAGAATGTGGAATGATGCGGGATACGGGCTCAGGGATATTAATAATGATTGCTTAACACCGGATAAATCGTAACACTATTCCTGAAAAAAGAACGATTTTGACACCAGAGCTAACTAGACTTTTCCCTTTTCTGATGTTCTTCCTTTTATTGTTCCACGATCATACGCTTTGGTGCTTTGTCCGTGTTTCATTGAAAACATTGACCTTTGCATTCTATCTTCTTCGAGAAGGAACTTCTTCGTCGTTGATTTAGTTAACTAAATCAAAAACCCACCGTCTTGATTTTTGAGGAAGAAAATAAATTCGATGGAATATATACCTCAGAACATTGTAGAAGATGGCCTGTTTGACGGTCATCCCGGCCTTGAGAAGTAGGGCAAAGTCGCCTATTTCATGGGGAAGTTCATGGCATAGAACGGCGATCGTGGTCGAGAACCCGGAGAGATAACTTTCCGAAAACGCCGCACCAATGGCCAATCCATCGGCAAGATTGTGGATACCATCACCAAATATCACCATCCAAGCTGAAAGAGGGAATAACCAATGTTGAGAAAACGAGACATTGCATGCACCAAGTACATCAATTGGAACGAGCAGAACAATTAATTGCATACAATCAAGGAATAGGCTCTCATTGCAATCGAAAAGCGTGCCAATCCAAACCAAATAATTACGCAATCAAACTTGATAGCGCAGTCATCACTTGATAGACATATGTGCTCAGGGGTTGAACCACTTACCCACAGATGAAATGGAATCCGGTTTGGAAGTCAGGTGAGAGTGGGCGTGACTGTGCCCGTGGTGTTTGTGCTCGTGTTCCCGAACAAACACCGTCTCGAAATTGGAATTTCTAGAGATGGTCCTCTCAGGGATATGGTGGGGAAGATGTGACTGAGAGGACTGAGAGGACCGTTGTTGTTGGAGGTGGTGGTGCTGGTGCTGGTCGTGGTCATGGTCATGATGGTTGTGATTATGGTTACTCTTTGGTTGATTTTGGACGGATGGCTCAGCAATGAAACACTGCAACTCCGGATTGTGGTCGGAACTGTTATTGGACAAGGGGCACTCGTTCCCATCCACTTGGGAAGCCTCGTTCTCTTTGGTGTGGTCTGAGGACCCTGGATGAGATTCGATATCTTGGACACAGTAGGCACTGTACTTGTGCTTACACACTCGCTCGCCCACTGCGGCTTCACTAGCTCGATGTCCCGTTCGAACCACCCGGACCTTCTTTTCCAGGTTTTTGACCGCGGCCGCACTTCGCTCGCGCCACTCACCCACGTGGTTGACGGCCTTCTCGAAGAGGAAGAACACGAACAAGGCCATCAATGCGGCAAAGCCTCGCCACACCGAGGCCTGATGAAACGCCTCATGTTGGCCATGAGTGAGGTCCATGCCTTGCATGAGAGCATGCGGAAGAAGATGAAGCAGCGCATCGCCTGCTAGGGTTCCGATGGCGAGGGCCACCAAAAACTGGAGCAAATGTTGGTAGAACACGCGTTGCATGATGGGAATGACTAGGACCCCAAAAATGCCGCACAATGAGATCACAAAAATGGCACCCGACGACACCAGCCACACTTTCAAATCGACAGCGTGTTGCTGTTCTTCGTCCTCATGGTGATCGTGGTCATGGGAATGACCACCTTCGTGAGTGTCCTCGGATAGACTGATAATACAACTCCAGGCGTGACTTATTGCCCTGTAGATGGGTTCCTCGCCTGGAGGACAGTCGATGGCATCATCCTCGTGGATATGGGTCACGTGGTCGTGGTCAGAGGCCGATGATTGATTCACGGCCAATGTCTCATTGCTTCTAACCATATGGAAGGCCAGGATCCAAATCACGCTCGTCTGAGCTACTCGGAGGAACATGATCGAGAGCTCCAACAACTGACTTCGCTAATCCTTGACGTTGAGAGCTTGAAATCTGTAATGCAATCAAGAGACTGATTGAAGTGGAAAATTATCAACCCATTGACTTACAGGGTCTCCTGATTCCAGGAAGAATTTCGACTTGCACCTGACGGAGTGTAGTTCAACTTTCGTTGCCTTCTTGTCCTACTGACCTTTAATAATAAAAAAAATGCACCCGACTCAAAACTCGAGTCTTAGTTGAACTTCAGCAAGCAACGATATCTGTTTTTTGCTTTGCAAACCGCCTCCGTTTGAAAAATTTAGCTCAGCTATTACTCATTCACTTCGAACTATGCAACCAGAGAACTGAATCCCAATGTTGCTTACTACTTGTCACGGTCAGTGGATGACGAGGAGTACTGAAGGAAGAAAGGGATTTTTTTTCCACGAGAACAATGAGCTTGATCTAGAGCGATCACACATCTAGCAGGGAGGTTTTTGATCCCATCAACACACACGCACATGAAGCCAAAAACACATAGATATGTGTTACGGTAGCAGTAGTAGTGGAAGAGGCGATGGTGGTGTTGTCTATCATTTCTGCCAGACAATGGCCCTTATCCAGATCTGCAATGACGGATCAAGTTTCAATCCTGATTGTGCGGAATCGAGAATGCGACTAATTATGGAAAGCGTCGACTCTACTGTATGTAGGTGTGCTTTAAGCATTTAGCATTGACGCTGGAGAATGGCCTAGGCAAAAGTATCAGGGGAAAAGGCCAGCCACCAATGACGTCAGACCTGTTCCAAGTTGTACCACGCAAGGCTGATGGATGGCCAGAAGGTTGAGAACCGCCACTCACTATAGTAGCATGAGCTCTTTGGCAGACTAAGACTGAGTGGCAATTGGTTCCGAGGTACTATCGATTACACAGCTTTAGAAATACACATGACGACGACATCGGAGTGACCTCAGTCAAGGTCTTTGATGTGGAGAAAAGGTCGCAAAAGGCCAAAACTCCTGATGCCTGAGAAAATCACCCCCCCCCCTCCCCTCCTCGCCAAAATTGATGACGCCACAGATTCAGGAGGAAACGAACAATGCCTTTACGGCGTAGAGCATAAGAGTTTGCTCAGCCAATGCCCATGATTTTGCCTCGAAAGCTACCAGATTTCCAACCGGCCAAGGGCCTTTAAACCTGAGCTCACCATGTCTGGTGATAATAAGCATGACAAACTAGGCCACTGCTTCTGTGGAACCATCATGACCTGAGCTCATCATCGGCCTCAAGAAAACGACCAAAATTGTTTAAATGAACTATACTAAGAAGATTATCGCCTACTGGTTGCTACCGTAAATACCAAACCCCAGCGATGCCTCAGCGCATTGCATTTCACTAGCAAATATGGGTGGGCCCGAAATGGTATGCCAAGCCGTTGTCAGGCCATGCAACCGGTACAGATGCCCTAAGAGACTAACCAGGCCCGTAATGTCCCGCCCCAGGCTAGAGATCTGGCCCGTACTTACCCTAGAAATTCAGAGACCAAAGGCCATCGCAGTTCCTCTACAGTTTTTCTCAGGCAGCTAGTTGTAGCACCGGAAAGGCGAACAGCTGCTTTCAGCTAAATGGCGCCAAATTGTGAAATCCACGGAGTAGGCGAAATCGTGTATTGTAAAAAAGGAATCGGTGTTAATGAAGGTTATTGGTTCAAAATTAAATCTCTTTATTGTACAATTCAGGATTATAGAGGTTCGTCGACCAGTGTGTGCAAGATACGGAAGTGATTCGCTATGCTGGGCGCTTCCTCTTCGAAGTATTTGGCTCGTCTAAATGTCAGGCCTGATCTGCCCAGGAATCCGGAGAACCGTTTTTCTTCTTGTTTAATCCACGGACGGAGACCATCGTTCACCTGGTAGGGCGTGACTCGGACCTCGACTTTGTATTTGCGCAAGACCATGTGCTCTAGATAGTCCTTTTGGGTGATCCAGGTCAATTTCCCGCCTGAATGACCTCCGTCCAGCCAGCACCATTTTTCCACAGAGTTGGCGAACATATCGAGCGATGGTTGAGCCTTGGACAGTTGAGCCAACTCGATCAGGAGCTGGTTCAGGACCACGGTCCCTTTACTAAATCCCACCAGGGTCTTGGGGATTTGATCCCAATGTTTCTCGCCCAGGGTCTGGCTTTGAAGGGACAAGAGTAGGGATCGTAAATGATGCCAAGCCTTGGTGGTCTCCATGGAGTGTGTGGGCGCGCCAAACTTGTTGGACTCGACAAAGTTGTGGTAGCAACTGAACGTGCCCAACTCCAATACGGAGGGTTTGATGATAAGGATGTGGCTTCCGGGCGATGACTTGGACAGAAGTTGACTGGTCGCTTCTAAACACCAATCCTGGTATTTGTGATTGTCTCTATGTTTGATCATGTGGTCCCGGAAGTCTTGAACATCGCCGCCAAAGTAAATCAACATCTTCGGATCACCTTCAGCTTCCATGGGTGGCACATACAAGACCTCATTGGCTATATCTTCTGCCACTCTCAACGTCTTGACTTGGTATCGAATGGTATTCATATTGGATAAACCACCCCACTTTAGGATTGAGTGTCCAAGGAGGTTTTTCACCACGGTCGAAGTCATTCACTTTGATTAGAATTGTCAATATTTACTAGAGGTTGCGTTCACTGAGATAACATATTGAACTAGCCTAAAAAAAACTTTCCTTACTAGAAAATTCCATAATGAACAACTGGTGCCGAGATTAAGATGTGTTGTTGATCAAAATTGGCAATTCTTGCTGCTTGTGAGGCAACAACCATTTCCGATCAACCAACTGAAACTGAACCATTTGTTTGTGAATTGTTTGCTTAATTTACAACGGAATGATGACTTGGTCGCTCACGAAACTAGATGTAATAATCAATGCCGTGTGTCGGTCGGGATTCCAAGGTTCGGATTTAAAACGCCCGTCAAACCTCAAGTGTCGCGAAACCGAACAAACTCTCACCATTTTTCATAGAACGCCCCGAATCTCCGTCAACTTGCAAGTCAAGACCCCAAAAAGGCGAATTTAAGTTTGTAATAGACCGCTACCTGGATCTCCGTGTCCCAGACCCTGTTGCTCGCACAAAACTGAAGGGCATCGCATTAATGTATGTCCCGCGGTTCAAAACATCAACGTGGATCATGCGATTTCCTTGACATCTGGGATGCTCGAGAAAACCGCCTCACAGGTAAAGAGAACCTGGATGGAGAACAGGTGGATCCCAAGTCGCTTTCGTCCCTGCCTCAAATGGCAATCCTGGCTAAGGCCAAGAGGAGGCTAGGACTGAGGAAGGAGTGTGAAATGTGAAACACACCAAAGTACCAGATCTCCGTCGCCCTCCCCGGCTCTCTCCCACCCCTGTGAAACCAGAGATCTACTCCCTTGAATTGACGCGGACGACGTCGTCCCAGAGTTCCTAGACCCGAGCATTACCTCCCCGACATCGGCCTCACTAGAGGGACAGGGGCAGGGGGGAGGAGACGTGTTTGTCAAGCACACATCGCCCTCCTTGTACCACCAACAACATCAACTTACACCCCGTGCGTAGATCAAGCCAGTCAAGCGGCGACACAACGGCAACGTCAGCGACGACCGAGGAAAGGTCTCTCTGGCCGTTCCTGTGGAAAGACAACTAGGTATACGAACTAGGAACGTCCGTCAGAGCTAAGAGCGAGCGAGCGAGCGAGCGAGGGAGCGTACGCCTGACCGGGGTGAGAAAGAGAGGACTGACGGTGGGACAAGCATGATGACTCGAACAGGACTAGGACGGGTGGAGTGTGGGTCGCTCATGGAGCAGCCACTCTGGCTGGTGTGTATGTGTGTGCGAGTCTCTTTCTCTCTCTCTCTCTCTCTCTAGTTGGTCTCTTTGGTCTCTTTCTGCGTTTCTCGCTTGTGAATGGTCCTCGAATCTGGAGCGACTACTACGAGTTTTCTGCCTGCGTGGAAATGGCTGCCGATCCGAGATAGGGTGACGAAGCGGCCTTCATGCGGCACGAGATGTCCTCGGGATCTCCGCGACGAGGAAAGCCATATGAACATAAAGCCTTTGTTGTGATTCTTTGTTGTGCGCGTTTGGACGCGATGACTGAAGACGTGCTGGACTAAGGCATACGTTCAAAGTGAACCCTACCCATTACGTCGAGTTCAGTCCACAAGTCATATGCCATGTTTTCCTCAACGCCAGCTCCCTGTTAATCTCGAGACAAGAATACAAGTGTGGAAGAAGCCCAATGCAAGCGCAGTGCGTCGTGATCCGGTCACCTCGTCCAGTGAGACGAGAGGCCGAGACGATCGAGAAGTACTGAGATCTGAAGGAAAAGAACGACAAGAACGAACGAACGAACGAACGAACCAAGTTGCCCTCCTCAACTACTCCTACTTCCACAACTACAACTTCTAACACTGCTACGACGGTGACGACGACGACTTCGACTTCTGAAGCAGTGACTCGACGAGACGAACAAGAAGAAGAGCTCCTTCCCTCCCCCCCCCCATACGGCGACTACTTTAGTACTAGTGTAGACTGTAGAGACACCACCACAGAGGGAGAGAACGAGAAGAAGTAAAGTGAGTGAGTGAGAGAGGACTGAGGACTGAGGAAGAAAGAGAAGAAGTTGGAATTTCGCTTCGAAGAGGAAACACGCACGAATTGAGCTCGCGTCGAAAATGGTGAAAATCCCCGAGAATTCCATTTAAAACGGTGAGATATGGGCCTCCTCGCTCTCACCACTAGCCTGTGAGGGGCGGGGTAAATGCGGATGGGCGTGAGCCAGAGGGCCCTAAGACAGCTTAGAAGAAGGTCGTAGAAGAGGGTCCATTTTTTTCCACGGTGAATCGTGACAAGACTGGCCCCGATTTTGAGCACTCAGGAACTCGCCTTTTCATATAGAAGAAGTTCTTTAGAAGGACGAAGGAGAATCTCGAGATTTGAGAATCTCGAGAATCCGAGAATCGAGCGAGTGACTAGGGCGAAACCATGGACCAGGAACCATTTCACCTGGGATTTTGAGATGGGTTAGGTTGAGGCTAGATTGAGATAGAAACTCATGTGACTGGTGAATGCACTTGAGACGGATGATTAGAATCCGATTTCGAGCAGGTCGAGCGAGATTGATTTCCTACATTTGAGGCGAGGCTCTCAATTTCGGTTCGTTTCTGTTCCAGGTGGGTGTGGCCTGGCTGGGATCTATTCTGGAGTCCAATCTGGAATCCATTCTGGGACCAAGCAAGATGCCCTGGCTGGCCAGTCAAACGCCAGCAGCTCTCCCGGTGGGTGTGACCGAGTGCCCGACCCAGAGGTTGTCCCAGAGGATGAGAGGCTAGAACCCACCCCGGATGAATGACAATCATAAACCATATTGCAGAGTGTGCCACTCAGTCCAAGGCTTACAAGTGAACCCAGAAGTGATTCAGGGAGTGATTCAGGGAGTGCGTGAGTCCGTGCCTACCTTTGAGATTGGAGACGGGTGAGTGGTGTGGGCTGGAAAGCCTTACAAGTTGACACTCAAATATGGTGGACCGAGGCTCGAGTGACACCTATTCCTTGCCGCCCCGGCTTCCGCCGCCCAGTGGGACGGGTCCGCCTCATTCTTGGCCCAGCGGGCCCTATATGCCCACTGGGCCCTACCCGCCTAATTACACGCCCAATCCCGGTTACGCTTCGCCTTACATGAGCCAGTTCTCGGGCTATGCCTCCAGTCCATCGGCGTATTTGTCACCCGTGAGTAATGGCTCGTCCCAAGACAAGATGGGACTCAATGGGGGAGGCGGAGGCGGGGGCTATGGCAATGTGGGTGGTCACCCCGGATATCAGTTCCATGGCTTGAGTGGTGATATTCGACCTTTGCCCGCCCACAGCCCCTTACCCGCTCATTTGCGATCCAGCGGGGGCAGTACGGGCAGCAACAGTCCGGGCAGTTCGTCCCCGCTGCCGGCCCACATGCGGAGTAGTCCATATCAACCTACTCAAAATTATCATTTGAACTCCGCCCCGCCTTATCATCCGCCCACGGCCTTACCTCCCGGTTACATCCCACAGGCCCAGGGGTCGTATCCCAATCATGCAGCGGGTCATCAAAGTAATGGCGCTACCGCCACCGATTCTACCAAAGAGCCTATACTGAAAGTACCTCAAGGCCACCATGTCCCGGGCGTGACCAACGGGAATGGTGGTGGAGTGCCCGGGTACAACCTGTCCCATCCGTCATCTTACTACGGTGGACCCTCAGTCCCCTCTTCATCATCTCATGTCCAGCCTTCGGGCAACCATGGCGGACTCTACCATGGGAACTCCACCCACAGTTCAGCCATCCCACCTTATGGACACCTGAGCAATATGCAGCCGCCGCCCTTGTCTCATCTCCCTCCTCCTCACCCTCATCCTCATCCGCCTCATCCCCATGCCGCCCATCATTCGTCCGATCAGCCCGTGTCTTTGGCCACCCATAGTTCCTCATCGTCATCTCATCCATTGTCAAACTTGTCCAGCGAGCCGCCGCCCACATCTGACCGAACGTCCTCTACCCCGTTATCGAGTATAGCGTCTCACATACCCAACGATCTCAGTAAGAAGAAGAAGACCAAAAAGGACAAAAAGGACAAGAAATCCTCATCCTCTTCCTCAGTTAAGATGCCAGCTAAAAGTAGAGAGCCTCTTCACAACGGGTTACCGGCCGGCGTTGCTCCCGGCTCGTTGGATCTGTCTCGCCTGCAACCCGTCGGCCCGCCTCCTCCACCTACTCCTCTTCCTCTTCCTTCTACTCCTCAAGCCCCTACCCGGACCATTCTGAATACGCCGATGGTTTCTCCTACTCACAACAAAGTGTCGACCTCCAATGCGAACACTCCATCCAAGTCTTCATCAAACGGGATTTCCAGCAAGACATCCGCGCCCCTATCGATTCCAAGTGTACCTCATCCTTCTCCTAATGGCAAAGGGCTTAAAAATGGGGGTTGGAAAAAACGAAAGGCCTCTGTGGAGCCCGCTGGTCCCGGCAATGCAAAGAAACTCAAGAGTGATCAGAATTCCTCGTCGTTGAAAAAGCGCCCCTCGTACATGTCCGACGTGATGAATTGCACGCAAGACGACCCATATAGTTTTGATGCCGAGGAGAAACGACCTGCGCCTTCATATGGCCCGGTTTACAAGTTCAAAAGTGCTTTACTCTCTCGTGAGAGCCGATCTGGCAGTACGGACTCAAAATCGAGTTGCTCGAACGGGTTCCAAACCAAACCGCGACTCAATTTGAGATCCGCCGAACATTCCTTTCCCTCGGTGGTGGATCTCATGTTGGAGGACTTCCAGACCAAAACCATATCCGTGTCCAATAAGCCTAGTTTAGACCATTACCGCTTTCGTTTGGCTGTCAAAATGGAGAAGAAAGAGAACCGTGGTCGGAAGAAGAAAGCCGACCTCGTCAGTGATACCAATGGTGGTGAAGGCACACCTTTGAATTCACCTCCCCCCAATTCAAACTTGGACTCCATGATGAGTGGAGAAACGTCTCTGGATCTCTCTACTACGTCTTTGAAGACACCTGTGTCCCTAAATGGAGACCATCCTGGACAAAACCATAAGGAGGAGGAAGAGGAGGAGATAACCTCTCCGGAGGTTGAAACGCCAAAGAAAAAGAAATCACCAGGAAGGAAAAAGAAGAAGCAACAACAGCAGGCAGAGGGGGACGAAAACAAGCCATTGGCGAAAGATGAACAGCGAGTTCCCCCCTTGTCGGGAATCAGTGATACCACGAGTAGTATAATTAGTAACAAAACCGACTCCTCATCTCCAACTCCCCCCATAACCTCGTCCAATACACCATCGCAGTCCAACGTGAAGAAGGGAAGTCTTTGGGCTTTGCCCATAGTGCCCAAATTGCCTCAAAAGTCTTCTGACAAGTCCACAGCAAGTGCTATATTGGCCAAAGCCAAGCCCGTGAAAGATGAGAGCAGTGGCGAAGTAGACATTAGTGATATCTGGAGACAAGCATTCGGTGCCGGCAAGCCCAACAACAAAAAGATGTCCGCGGGTTCGGACATCGCTTCGAACGGAGGTGCGATCAAGATCAAATCCGAAGCCAGTGATGAACCCAAAAAGAAAAGCTGTCTGGAGACTCCGCCGGAGCTAAGGCGGAGGCCCAGGCCAAATTTTGGAGGATTGATTCATTTTGCTCCCGATTGGCAGCACCGAGTATATGCTCATCATAACAAGTGCAGGATACCCGCTCCCATTCGGGAGCGAATGAAAGTGGAACCCAAAATCTTGAGCTCTGCTCTCCCGGGTTCAGCAGGTGTGGTGTCATCCAACGAAGAACTGCAACTCACTGATAACATTTTGGCATCAGCTCTGACCTCCGCTCCAGGTGAACACGCTCGCCCAAGAAAGATTGTGGGTGACGAAAGTGGAAGACCCTTCAGTGTTGTGGATAGAATTATTGAGAAGCGAAAGATGAGGATGTCCATTCCAAGGCTCTACAAAATGACAGGCCAACGGAAGAGTAAGATGAAGATGGTGTTCGACAAACTCCCAGAGGAGAGCATCGCCCTTATGCCGACCCCAGGTCTGCCTCTTCTCACCGAAGATACCACCGAGATCCTCATTGGTAGCAACTATGGCAATTTCCGTCGGCAAACACTTCTCCGGTATC
>NC_081449.1:12705510-12710811 GCF_007210705.1 Tigriopus californicus | reverse complement strand
ATTATTGAGAAGCGAAAGATGAGGATGTCCATTCCAAGGCTCTACAAAATGACAGGCCAACGGAAGAGTAAGATGAAGATGGTGTTCGACAAACTCCCAGAGGAGAGCATCGCCCTTATGCCGACCCCAGGTCTGCCTCTTCTCACCGAAGATACCACCGAGATCCTCATTGGATTCTTCCGTCTCAGTCACATCTTGTTCCGAAACCGAGAAAACGCCTGTCAAGAAGGCGAAGGAAGAAGTAGCGAATGAATCCCCTGCGTCAGAAAAGCCCAAGAAGAGAGGCCCAGGTCGAATGAAGAAGGCAGAGAAGGATCTCTTGCTAAAGAAAGAGAAGAAAGAACCCGATGAGGAAGCGGTGCCAGCTGCTCATGCGATCAAAGTGCCAGAAACACCCTCCAAGAAGCCGTCCAACTACACTGAGGATGACTATATTCCCACTGAAAAGGAGGAGCAGCTCCAAGACCAGCTGCAAACATTTGCGCTGGAGCTTTTGGACGAGAACCCCTCTTGGGGCTCGAAGACTGTCATCCAGAATCTGGTCATCTGGGAGCCCATTGATCCCGTGTTCCCGGAGAAGAAGATTAAGAAGAAGGCCAAAAAGTACAAGAAACGTCAATCGGGTCTGGATTTCTCGTCATCGTACAAAAAGAAAGCTGGGAAGAGTCGTGATACATCGAGAGCGAACTCGCCCGAGCCAAAGGAGTCGAAACCCATTCGTTACAGTTTGGATAACGTGATCAACGAGTCCAAGAATTGGGTCATCGACAAAGGAGCCGGAGAAACGATCCTGCATCGCGCCTCCAAAATGGGCTACCCCGATGTGGCGGCCTATGCAGTGGACATTGTCAAGATGAACCCGAACCTGAAGGACAACGCCGGCATTCCGCCCATTCACAAAGCGGCTTTCAAAGGCCACAACGACATAGTACAAATTCTACTCAAGTATGGTGTGGACCCGAACACCAATGTGAAAGGTACTCGCCCTCTACACGAGGCCTTAGAAAGTGGCGACCTGTGGTCAGTGTTCCATCTCCTGGGTTATGGCTCAGATCCTCTCTTGTACGACTATTCTGGGAACATGCCCATTGATCTCACCGAGGACGATGAGGACATGAGGCGATACCTCTCATCCGTTCTGGCTGACCTCCATGGAAAAGCGGGAGACCGTTGGAACGTGTCCCATGAGCCATCATTTCATATGCCCGAAGATCTTCTCAAACGCCATTTTCACAAAGACCCCGAGAATGATGGCAAGAGCGAGTCCGACGACGATTCGGACTCGGAGGATGACGATCTCATCATGGAGTCTTCCAGTCAGCCGTTACCAGCCTATTTCCAATTCCCGGATCGAGAGGGCCACTTCATGTTCCTGTCGGATGTGAAAAGCTCGTCAAAGATCGATTTGAAGAAGCAAGAGATCCTGGAGATGTCTTGGGAGGACTTCATCCGCACTAGTCATTGTTGCCTTTTGGGATATTCGATCCCGAACTCGATGAAGCAGCACGAGAAATCAATCGTCAAACTCGTAGCAATTGAAGGATCGATCAAACGAAGCTTGGCCATTGAATCCTCGCCCATTAAAAGCAAATCCAAGTGCAATTAGGTCCCCCACACTATGGGCTCTAGAACCAAAATCGTTGTTATCCCCCATTAGCGGAACGACTCGGGAAAGAATATCATCCTTTTTACGCCCCGCGTTTTTTCTGTTCCTGTCTCGATCATTAAATCCTATTATTTAACATATTGACAGATAAATATAACCAGAGGCATCATTCGGTTCACTACCGAAGAGAGACATGATATCTATACTTGTTCAAGGCTATATATTTATTCATCTATGTAGACATAATTCAGGCGTTGGTTTTTTTTTTCATGCGTAAAGCACCACGTTTGAATGACTTGTGATTTCATTGGTATTTTTTGGATTGATTCCCACATTTCTGGAACAAAATCGGGAACATACACTTTGTGCTCTGGAGTATGGATTGCCTTACAAAGCATCCAGTGCCTTGGAGACGTCAGCGAAGATGTCATCTGGATTTCTCTCCGCAGGGATCTGTAACGAGGGGTTTCAAAATCATTTCTTCTCTGAATATTAACCAAGTTCCTGAGAATACGTACGCAAACGCATTTCTCTTTGTACGCTTCAATGACCGGCTTCGAGTGTTCATGGAACGTGTTAAGGCGCTTTTTGATGGTCTCCTCGTTATCGTCCACACGACCCGAAGATTTGCCGCGGTTCAACAGCCTCTCGGTCATGCAACCATCAGAGACGTCAAAGTAGAGAATCCTCGTGCAAGGGAGGATCTCGGCCTCGAAATCTTGACCCTGGGCCACCTCACGAGGATAGCCGTCGATGAGAAAGCCTTTGGATTCATTCAACTTGCTCAGCATACCCTCAGCCAGGAGATCTAAGACGACGAACTGAAAGACAAAACAACTCATTAGGTTAGGAAGGAGTATGTAAACGAATGAGTCATGATCCGTTTTCAATTGGAGAGAATTATCACTGAGAATGAATGAGAATCATCCTCTGCATGGGTGGAAGTAAAGCTATGAATTCAAAATGATGTCTCTCAGTCATAAAAGGAAAAACTATGTTGACCCACAGAGAGATAACAGCACACAACGTATTAAAGACTGACTGACTGACTATAGGTATACATGGTTTCTCGGATCTCAGCAAGGGTCCTCCTTCGAAATCTAGAGCAAACGCGAGATTATTGAGGTATGTCAGGTATTTCATCACGTTGGACATGCGCCCTCTCAATGTTTACATTCTCCACCAAAGCTGGATCATTCGTCCCCTTAAAAGCTTGGAACACCTCCAGTTCCCTTCAGTTCCAATCTGCGGGTTAAGTGAGACAAAAAGTCTAAAAATTTGAGCATGCTTTCCAATCTCATCGGAATTCGACCCATCAAAGCCACCGGGATGGGACTGAAGAAGATGAAGAAGGCCGAAGATCCCATTCGGAAGAAAGTGGTGTTGGTGGGGGATGGCTTTTGCGGCAAAACCTGCCTTCAAGTGGCGTTCCGGAGAGATGTATTTGATCCCTTGTACCAGGTCACAGTTTTCGAGAACTTTGTGGTGGATTTCGTTCTGGACGGAATCGAGTACGAATTGGCCATTTGGGATACCGCCGGACAAGAGGACTATGAACAACTCAGACCCCTGAGTTATCCGGACACGGATGTCATTGTCCTGTGTTTCGCCATCGATTGTCAAGACTCGTTTGAGAATCTCAAATCGAAATGGCTGCCCGAGTTGCAATACTATTGTCCTCAAGTGCCCATAGTTCTCGTGGGTAAGCATTGCAGAAATGTCAACCTTGTGGACCTTGAGCTCAGGGTCCGACTCAATTACTCAATCCTAATGGACATGTACATCCTCGATTTCAGGCAATAAGATCGATTTGCGTTCGGATGCCGAGACACTGAGCAATTTGCACAAACTAGGCCATCAGTGCGTGACTCCGGAAAAGGGATCTGCCATGGCCGAGGAATTGGGAGCACGTGACTACGTCGAATGCTCCGCCAAGATGATGCGCGGCGTCCAAGATGTCTTTGACACGGTCGTCAAGGTGGCAGCCACCTATCCAACCCAAGGTCCCAAGATGAAGTTCTTCAATCGGATTCTGTCTTGCTGGAAGCCTTGAAAGCTTCCCACCAATAGGGGTCAAGATATATGATATTGTTGATATGTTAACGCTAGCTGGTCTAACTGTTACAATTATGATGTATGCTGTCTGTACTAGACCTAGAATTGGGTTCACCTTGGGGACAAGTTCGCCCTTCTCCATGATGGCGCTGAGTTGTTTGCCTCGATCGGAGCCTCCTTGGACCTCAGCCCGGAGAAGATCTCCGGAGGACAAGTGCGTGTAGCCATACTTGGCCACGATCCTCTCGCATTGAGTGCCCTTACCCGATCCGGGACCGCCTTGAAAAATTGCACAAAAACATGTTAAATGATCATTCAATCAGCCTTACTTGACATTGACCAAGGTCGGTCAATTGCATGACGCTTACCAAGTACCCAAATAACGGGCAGTTTCGCCTCCTTCAACGGGGTTTGTCGATGTTCTTGCTCTCCAAAGCCTGTACGACAAAAAGTGAATAAATATTGTTATCTCACCATTCACCCAACCAGCACGTAAAATAAGGATCAATCCCCCCAAAATGATGAGCCTACCATAACGTCTTGTTCGAAAGTTTCGGTGACACGAAGGGTCTAGTCTAAAAAGGTTACTGACTGTGGCTAAGGCCGAATCACGCAGAGACACTGAGTGAGCAAGATTTTCAAAATCTCTCAATCCTCCGACCTTTGCTCATGTGTTCCGATTAGGCCCGAGAACACTAGGGCACATGGCTCACGATTAGCGCGGAATAAGAGACGCCGTGACACTGCTTGTACTTTTGTAAGCGCCAACTTCCTGGTGAAAGTTCGGCCTCGTCAGAAGGCCGTGCGCGTTTCCAATAATCACTCTGTGTGTTCTAGACTGTCCCAGGATTCATTCCCCCCAACTTCTCAGTCAAATGAGAGACTTTCCCTCGAATCCGGCTACATGGGAGTTGGAGTGCCAATTTTTTCCCAGATCTTCATTGTCACCGCATGAACGCTTGTTTCTCCTTGAAATTGCTTCAAGATGCTTCTCAACTATGAGCGGAATTTATGGTAACTCAACTACTTAAAAGTGATGCGTATTTACGAGAGCCAATCGGAAGATAATGCATATCAAACTCACCTTGAGCCTTAAACTCATTTTTGTTGCACCTCTGGGCCTGACTCACATGACCTTCGGCCCATTCGAACCAACATGCGCACTCCCATTTGAGATTCGCATGCTCCTGTTCCAGGGTTTTCTACAGCTGACATCGTCCCAGGGCCGAAATGGACCCCGTTGTTCTCCTCCTTCCCTACCGTACTACGTACTAAATGCTCCATTTTCCCCTTGGCGCGCTATTTATCTATCTTCGATGACGAGGCCATGATTCATTGGAGTGATCTTCTACTAGGTTCCAAAAGCCGGGCTAATAGTCCAGAGCCCTTTCTTTCTTCTTTGACCGAAATAATCTCGTCAGGATCATGAATTTTTCATCGGTAGATCGAATCATTTAAGCGATAATCCAATGAATATTTGTGCCAAAGAAAGGTTGCGCGATAGAACGTTCCACGCCTGGGTTAGATTGTTGCGCGGGAATAAATATCAGAAAAGTCAACTCGGGGAGCCTCATTCACTCAGTCACACTTCAAAACTTGGTCGTCAATGTTCTTGTACGAGAGGTTGGACAAGGCATAGG
>NC_081449.1:12704183-12705474 GCF_007210705.1 Tigriopus californicus | reverse complement strand
AAAACTTGGTCGTCAATGTTCTTGTACGAGAGGTTGGACAAGGCATAGGGGACAATTTCTTTATGCTTAGAGACATAATTTCGTTTAGTTTAAGATCCCTCGTATTACTAGGATGCAAACCCTGAAAGTTAAAGGGAAGCGCATTACAATTAGGGTACAATAGTAATGAAAATATATAGAGAGACGTCCGAAATATGCAAAAAATAACCATTCTAGGCATTAGAATCTGCAAATTTAACAGTCAAAGTATGCGCAAAAGTACGCTTCAAAATCTAGAATATGCATAAAAGCTGGTCAAAATATGAAAAAAATACATACCTATCGGTGATATCAGTAAGCACTATGGCAGGCAAACAGAACAGTGCACATTATATTCATTCAAGCAGACCTAAATTTCATTACATTATTCTTTGATTGCATTTGTGAGCTTCAGTTAAGTTTATCTCTTCAGACATATGCATTGACAATCAAAATACATTTGGAATTGCCAGCAGCAGCCCATCTGGTCACATGCCCACTGATTTGTGAAGACATATTCACATTTTTTATAGCAAGCAAAACCAGCCATCACATATTTCAATTTTTCTGATGGACAAACTGGATGAACCCGGATCGACCCGTGACCCTGGGATGAACCCGGATCGACCCGTGAACAGGATGAGCCCGTGAACCCCCGTGTGAGGGAGATGGCGTATCCGGGCAACTCCTTGTGAGTAAAGCCACTCACGCACAAGTGTGTGACATCCCAAGGGTCACAATTCAAGCCATCATAAGCTCTCGCCAGCTGCATGGCCCATTGCCTTCACGCTCCATCCCATATGGGGAAAACCAGGACACTTAATCCTCTCCAACAAGGAGAGCTTCACATGCTCAACACCACTGAGGCAAGAGCAACACAAGAAGACAGAGGGCGGCAGCCGGTCAGCCCACTGGGCCATGTCATGAACTTTTGGGTGGACATCATCCACTAGGAGTTTGGTGTTGACTTGATAACTGACGCTTGGAAAAGATTGCAGGCTTCATCTTCATACTTCCCATATAAAAAGCCCTCTTTTTAATTTTATCTACACCTCTCTTGACTATTCTAAATACATCCTATCAATTACTTAACTGTGTATGACCCCAAAAGCCTCACAAGGCTTAAGACACATTAATATGAAAAATACAATAGAATACAATGTCATTGTCAACTGTAAGACTGGTTCTTGAAGTTTTGTTAAGAAAGCTTGAGGAGGAGGATGAAACAGAGGATGTCTCCTTTATTGGAAAACTTCGCCAACCACTCCACCAT
>NC_081449.1:12699064-12703663 GCF_007210705.1 Tigriopus californicus | reverse complement strand
CCGTACTTCATTATCCGATGCAAAAACAAAGGCTTGCATTAACTTGAAATATCCGTTCGGAAGCCAGTTTTTGCTGGTAAACCAATCGCATAGATTCCAGCTCGACCCTAGTGAAGCAAGTCGTGCATTTTCTCTTCGAAGGACCCACCATGTTCCTTGTTCCTATCTTTAGCTTTTCCCTTTACGTAAGTACGTATAGCATTGGAAGCGGGTGAATGCGGACTGAGTGCTTGGGACCTCAAGGCTTGGGTACAGAGTCCTGCAGTCGTAATCCAAATCTGGGCCGAGGAACTGGCCATGGAACCTCGGAGGAATGAAAGCTCCATTTCTTTGGTTTATCCAACCAGATGACGACTTGTCCCGTCGTAGCCAAGTGTCCAAGATTTTTCTCGAGTCCTCCGTTATGAAGAACGTCCCACCTCCAATAGTGATGAATCCCGAATTCTAGAACTCTCTCTGTGGCTTGATTTGGTATGTGAGTCAATATGAGAGGTAAGTGAGAGAGTGTGCGGTTCATCGTCTTTCAATTATTCATGTTCAAATACGAGACGATCCAACTTTCAGCGAGAGAGAGAGACCTTCAATGCTTCGAGCTGGCGCTCCACGTGCTTCGAGAGCGAAGCGGTTCCTTCTTGAATCGTTGGATCCCCTTTTCACGGTCCAATCAGTGGTGAAAAAAACCTCAAGCAAGGAGATGACTAGTTGAACACGGAAATGCAAAGAGTGACAAACTCCATTGACATTCATTCATATCCACACGGTTTCGACAGCATTGAACATGGGAATCTGTTTGGACACGGGTGAGTAGGGCAGACTTGACAAAGTATGATTTGGTCCATTGGGTTCTTCGCATGCTGATTGGACTGTTTTCCAGAGGCCAAGCCTCTTTATGGCCACGCTGAGACCTTCCAATCGGCCCAACTGAGAAGTGATCGCGTCTTTGTGGAACAAAATGGAGCCGTCAAAAGGAACGGTCACTTGGCACATAACGGAATGTCCCATGGATCCCACCATGAGCTCATTCGGACGCCCGTCATATTTGTTCTGGGTGAGTTCATTGTGTAAAACAAAAGGCCTGACGAGATGAAATGGTGATCCATGAGTTTGGTGTTTGTTCCACAGGCGGGCCTGGATCGGGAAAAATAAGCCATTCCGAACGACTGGCGAGGCAGAGGAAAGGCTTTGTGCATATTAACGTGATTGAAATTCTTCTACAGCATCTCGAAGGTTCAGGTAGGACGGCCTTTCTCAAGGGCAGAAGTCCTTGAAATTATTTAATTTTAAGGTCACCAGATTTTGTTAAAGTACCTCATGGTTGTCAAATAAGATACATTGTAAGACCGCAATAAATATAAACATGCACATTCACTTGAGTGGTCAATGGTTTTTAAGGAACCTGGTACTTAGTTAGGTGGGCAAGAAAATTTGTATGTGGTTTCTTGTATATATGAGACAATTTGTCAAGTCCCAAAGTGCCTTTATCCACAAGTGAAATTTCCGACACTTTAGATGAAGTACGTGCATGAGTTGTTCCTAACGAGAGTGAATTAACGGCTCAAGGTTAACGTGTGCTTGGTGGTAAAATCATTCCTTTCCCGCTAATAGGTTCTTTCGGCGGAGAAAAAAATGCCTAATTTCGAAGCTTAATGTCGTATCTGGCGTTATTTGTTACCTTTGCACGTCTACTCATATTAGGGCCATTTGGACAAAGAAACTCTTAATGATATGCTGATTTAGACAAGGTAGCCTCTGTTTTGGATGAAAAATAAGATTCTGCGAAATAAATGTAAATGGCCTCATCGTAGATGAAAAATGTAATTGAAAAGTGGCACATGAACAATTGTGTTCCTAAGCAGGTACATGTTGTTAACAAACAACTCGTCAGAAATAACTCCTCTTCCATCACATCACGATTTTGTATTTGTGACCTTCAATAATTCATACACTTGAAGGAGTCCTTAATTACAGACGTTGGGGATCTGCATTGAAGGCCGTCAATGATGTATTCCAAAACAGTTATCCCGCTTAACAATGTCAAATATATCTCTTGTATTTACCGGTTTAAGAATTACTTCTCTTAAGCCTCAAAAGATCAAGCCAAAGAATGCATAAGTAAAAATTGAAATTCTGAAAGTCAGTCCATTTTTTGATCCGTGTTAACTGGGCCTACTTTTTAGTTAAGGAAACATGTAAGTTAGGCGTTAGATTCAGATACTTGAATATGCCTGTATGAAAATTTGGTTAATGCCTTTATTCCTATTGCAAATAAAACAGAAAAAAATAATGTCCTGAGCAAATGTTGGCTCAGAAAACTTACATGCCGGCATTTATTAAAAAGTAACACTTTGCTGGGTCAAGTTCTTTGCTACAAATGCATATCTGTTCAAATTTTAGAGCACTATCCCCTATTATTCATAATCAAAGATAAGAATCATTGCAGCTATATTTTTTTGTAATATCTGAAATACCGATCAGATGACCGTAAATGTGTAACATAAATAAATCCATGCCCATAACAATCTCTCAATCTTCTCTCATGGCAGATTTTGGAACTGTTTAGACATTTTGAAGTATTAAAACCCAATCAATTTATTGCATAATCCTGTAGGAATGTTCTCAGTTCAATTTCTTATCAGCAGGAAATTTGAGGTTCTATAACCGAAATTAACCCGTCCGTTTGCAACAAAATGAGCCTGTCTGGAAAGGCTTTCTTTGACCTCGTCGATCATGTGCTAACTTGATTCATAAATGATTCACGACTCTGTAATATCTCTCGCAAATGTCAGACTAACGCTTTCTTTTTCATTGTTGATTTAGATCTCCGTGATGTGAGCTTGATTCCAACGAGTGCGGTCACCAAAGAGCTCATGGGAGCCATGAAAAGTAGATCCAACATGAAAGGCTTCATTATTTCCGGATATCCGCGGAATATGAGGGACGTAGCGGATTATTTGGAAAGGGTGAGTATCAATGGAGGACAGGAGCAAATTTGACTGGCTCGTACATTTTTGTCTTTCTTCACTTGATTGGGCTTAAAAATATTTGTGATCGATGAATGTAAAACTAACAAATCTTCAGTTTGATAAATGCTAGAAGTTTTGCAATGTCATTGATTTTCAATGTCAAGAATGAATGAGTCTTCCGGGAGACATTGACAGAAACATGCTCTCATGGCTCGTATCTTTCCATTCGAGCATTGATTAAATTTTCCATTTAGGAATCGCAAGACAGCTTCACACTACTTTCAATTACGATAAAGTGTTCAATTTCAAGTTGCAAATTATGGTAAAGACCAAGACAAAATCCATTTTGTTTTGATTTCAAAATCGCAAGGAATTCAAATGATTTCAAAAAAATGACGTGGTTGAAGTCACCTTTGCCATGACTGTCTATTCATCATGCCATCCCATTAGATAAAAAATCTTGCACAAGCTCTAGCTATTCTTTGTCCTATAAGGGTTAAGCTATATTTGGCTCTTAGAAATTGACTTTCCTCTCAACAATGAAGAAAAAGCAAAAACAAATAGGTGGTTACTGATGAAGCTTGATTTAGTTATCCTTGTGCAGAGCAAGAATTATACTTATGGAAGCTGTTTTTAGAAATGAAACTGCTTGCTCAATGTTTCGAATAACTTTATTGGTTTTAACCTGTTTCAATTTCGACAACGTTGACGCGTTCTTTTCAAGTTAGTTAGATGTCCATATGATTTGGATTTGCAACTTTTCTTGTTTCCTAACACGAATTGCCTCACAATATTGGTCCGTCCATATACCCAAAAAATAGTCTCAATATATCCTCATTTACCAACTTAAACTCGGCTTAGAATGTGGGACGTGAATGCATATCGAACATATCCTTATTTGCACCAAATGTATCAATGTAACCAAGTGCCACAAACCCATTCTAAGTACACCTAACAGTGGGTGAAACAGGCAGCGTTGTATCGCACGATTTCATTCGTATTGACGATTTCTAGGTGGGTCGTTGCGATGGGGTGATCTTGATCAATTGGCAGGACGATACCTTGAGCCAACAAATCGAGTATGGATCGCAAATCGGAGAGATTAGTTTGGAACAAGCCAAGTTGGAACTGAGCAACTTCCGGAAACACGTCATTCCCGTGGCAGAATACTTTGATTACAAGCAGCTTTTGTATGTGGTAAGAGAGAAAGAAATCTTTGATTTGTCGACAGATAATGTTGGAAAACATGGTTTTTCAATGGGTAATGGAGGGTGTTTCAGGATTGCGGCTACTCAAACACTTGTTGTACATCTAGTTTATCAGCAATTTCAACTAGAACAACAACACTATAGATAGACATGCTGAATACATGTGAATATGTGCATCAAATTTCATTGCTTGTTGGCGGGTAATTTTGAAAATTTTTGGCATCCAATGATGACAACCTTATCGTGGGTTTCTTGATCTGCTTTGCATTTACTGACAACTTTGTCCCACTTATCCAGGATCCTGCTCTTTTAAGGGCCTCCAAGATGTCCTGACCTCTGGTATTCGAGCCTGTTCCAAAGGGAGCCAATACCAAATGTCGTGGGGGCGTTAAGGGGAAAGACAGCTGGACTTAATGATTAGTCTTCAC
>NC_081449.1:12562154-12699013 GCF_007210705.1 Tigriopus californicus | reverse complement strand
AAAGCAAAATGAAACCTTTCATTTGATTCGAGGACTTTGGAAGTTAAGCTCATTCTGAATGGTGGTGTCAAAATGCATGCCAAAACAGACATCCAAAGTACTTGGTTCGCAAAATCAACTACATTCGCCCAAAATTGCAACATGCAAATGTAGCATAATAAATCCTGGTTTAATTAGTCAAACACCATGACATATAGGTTTGTGAAGCGAAAAACAGCAAAGAAACGAAAAAAAATCCTTGTTCGGGATTAAAATGGCACAATGTAATTTGATCTTCACTTGAGATTTTGTCTTTTGTGTTGATTTATCTTCAAATAAGATGTTCCACAAGCAAAGTCTCGAAGATCAGGGCTAATCCTAGCACTAATTCTAGCCACTAAATCAGCATTCCAACCATAAGATTGCAAGTGTTATGATTTTTTAATTGACTGCAGGTCTTTTGGAAATAATCCTGAGCACATATTGCTTGCTTTAGCTTTTGCAACAGCGTAAAAAGGCCAATAAAACACCCAATTCAATGACAATTTTGAACCAAGTGAGGACATCTAGGTATGGAAACTTGACTTAAATGCAATCCTTAATGTGTTACCACGAAAACACATAAACAATAGTACTGAAGAAGTATACCACCCAAAAATTCATGGCTTTGTTCCTGCAAATATCTTTTTTACACGCATAAAGCACATAATTTTAAGGGCATTATTTTCTACTATCTTTAAACCTTTGCTTAAATTGATCACTCAAACTTTTACATATATGACTTCGTTAGCTCCTCAAAATTTCTGGCATATTCATTATGTGCATCAAATATGCAAGAAAAGTGCTTGAAAGTCACTTTTACCGTGCGACAAATATCCCAATTGTTATTGAAGTATGAGTACAAGAAGATGGCATCTTTTCCTCCTCACAATCCCCTTCACAGAACAGATGTTCTGTGCTTGTTTGCAATTCAATTGCTTTCTTGACATTGGAAACAAAAAAAAATCATCCATCTTGCGGAAACGTCACATGTCTCTTCGTCTGAAATGTCGCAACAATGCCGGGCACCAAGGCATATACTGTGCTCACCTGGATCCCACAGTGGGATTGGAGTACACAATTATGAATGTTTCATTGGACCATTGGACAAGATCTCAGATTAAGGCCAAGTTAGAGCTCATGTGTGGTTGAATATCATCAGAATATATAACTCGCGACCGTTGAACCAGTTAATTGATAGTACAAAGAGAGGTCGACAAAAAATAAGTTCAACACTTAGTGTCTAGTATTATATATCCGTTCTAGTATCTAAAGGACGTTAATTCCGCAAATCTAATGCAACCACATCCTGTTCCAAAAGTTTGATGACGTTTCCAAAGAGCACATCGAAACTCTAATCAAGCAATAGGGGCATCAACCACAGAGGATAAGCTGAAATATAAAGTTTATATTAGATCATAATGTAAATGTCATACAAATCTAGTTTGTTTACGCTGTCTTTATTATTCATGCTTTGAGTAGCTTTAATCTGAAAGTCTATCATGCCGCTTTTAAAGATTCGTGTTTAAGGTGGAGCTCAAAAAGCTGTTTTTCCGGAAAACTATTGGTTAAGAAAAATTGTTAGGGTTTCCTATCTGGATTACTACATTTTAAATGCCAATCTCAGTTATTCATACAATCTTAGATCAGCATCCCAGTTTAAGTACTGAACTCGAATTGTGGCTCAGGAGTAACTAACAGCTGGAATTAAACCCAAGTTTTTGCTTAAGCGTTCGTTTTGTTATGATTTTGGAGGACAGATAGAAAATAGCCATTTTTTCAATAGCAGTTGCTTTCTTTGCACGAAGTTCATGAAAATGAGGCTTTAAAAAAAAAAATTTGGCAAGATACCTTTGACGAGTTGGTCTTTTTATGCTAACGAGTTCGAAGAGAACAGTGGGAGCTTACCCGATCTTCTCTCCAAATGAGAAGGCATTAAAAGGTAAACTAGTTTGAGGTGTTAATCATGTGCAATCCAAACTTGAACAAACTTTACGCAAGGAGGGTTACGGCCATTGAATATGCAGTTCTCTTTTGAAATAACAGTTTTGTCACGGTATAATCTTGACTCTAACTTGAACAATTAGTAACCAATTTGAATACGTCAAAATCTGCTTTCTCTTCACTTACTTTCCAGCCATGGAAAAAGACAGGCATGAAATAAAGTTTCTAACAATGGTGTTGTTGAGAGTCAATTTTCTACCATGAGAACCGGTTTTCACCAAAGCAAATAGGTCTTTTTCACATGGCAAACTATACTTGTTGATTACGTACACTGATTAATGATTACCTGTAGGTAGGTCCATGAACTATTGAAATATGGACGTAGAGCTGTGAGCCAAAATGTCAGATTTGATTGAACACAAATCGTTCTTCTTCAAATGAGACTGGATCTACGTCTCAACAACTATGTATGCATTTTAATTTTCGGCTCCATCAAACCACCGGATCAAAGGTTTTAACCATTGAAAGCTCAGAATATAACTCTACACAGAACGAATGAGCTAGCCCTCTTGGGTTAATCAATTTCCAGAAGAGTGCTAGACTAACCATTCTGTACCCTTTTCTGAATTGCATTTTGAGGGGGTATAACTTTTGATTCCATTCTTCAATTGAGCTCAAGTTTGGAATACGTAATAGCTGTGAACAGGAACCCGTCTCGCTTGTACAAAAATGCGAGGCAAATTCGAATTGGAGTTGTGTATTTTTAACCTTACCGTCCATATTCCAGAGGTTCTTGTTAAGTCGAACCTCCTGTAGATCTAACAACTCCAACACATTATTGACGCAAGGTATATCAGCCAAAACATCTCAACCTCTCACTACACGCTTTGCTGACCTTTACAGATTCAAGGCGAGCGACATCCAGACAATATCTTTGCCGATTATGTCGAGGCCTTTGAGCGCATCCTCGAATCCGAGGCTATCCTCAGCCGTCCTAGGCCTCAGTCCTCTGGCTCATATCAGGATTATAAACACGTCAACGATGAGGAAAACTCTTTTTCCCGCNGGGAGCTTACCCGATCTTCTCTCCAAATGAGAAGGCATTAAAAGGTAAACTAGTTTGAGGTGTTAATCATGTGCAATCCAAACTTGAACAAACTTCACGCAACCAGGGTGACGGCCATTGAATATGCAGTTCTCTTTTGAAATAACAGTTTTGTCACGGTATAATCTTGACTCTAACTTGAACAATTAGAAACCAATTTGAATACGTCAAAATCTGCTTTCTCTTCACTTACTTTCCAGCCGCTGCTTCGCGAACAGACAGGCATGAAATAAAGTTTCTAACAGTGGTGTTGTTGAGAGTCAATTTTCTACCGTGAGAACCGGTTTTCACTAAAGCAAATAGGTCTTTTTCACATGCCAAATTATACTTGCTGATTACGTACACTGATTAGTGATTGCCTGTAGGTAGGTCCATGAACTATTGGAATATGGACGTGGGTGCTAGAGCTGTGAGCCAAAATGTCAGATTTGATTGAACACAAATCGTTCTTCTTCAAATGAGACTGGATCCACGTCGCAACAACAATGTATGCATTTTAATTTTCGGCTCCATCGAACCACCGGATCAAAGGTTTTACCCATTGAAAGCTCAGAATATAACTCTACACAGAATGAATGAGCAAGCCCTCTTGGGGTAATCAATTTCCAGAAGAGTGCTAGACTAATCATTCTGTACCCTTTTCTGAATTGCATTTTAAGGGGGTATAACTTTTGATTCCATTCTTCAATTGAGCTCAAGTTTGGAATACGTAATTGCTGTGAACAGGAACCCGTCTCGCTTGTACAAAAAATGCAAGGCAAATTCGAGTTGGAGTTGTGTATTTTTAACCTTACCGTCCATATTCCAGAGGTTCTTGTTACGTCGAACCTCCTGTAGATCTAACAATTCCAAATCATTATTGACGCAAGGTATATCAGCCAAAACATCCCAACCTCTCATTACACGCTTTGCTGACCTAGAGTCTCTATGCTGACCTTTACAGATTCAAGGCGAGCGACATCCAGACAATATCTTTGCCGATTATGTCGAGGCCTTTGAGCGCATCCTCGAATCCGAGGCTATCCTCAGCCGTCCTAGGCCTCAGTCCTCTGGCTCATATCAGGATTATAAACACGTCAACGATGAGGAAAACTCTTTTTCCCGCCAGTATCAATCCGCCACTTACCAAGGATTGTCATCCATGACCATCAACACCCAAGTCCCGAGTCTCAATGGAGGCCAGCCTTTCGTGATTTGGATCAATGGTACAAACATAAGATCTTGCTAATTGAGCATCCATTCATGATCGCAGCCCTCGGGATGTTTTTCTAGGTGGTCCTGGGAGCTGCAAAGCCGAACGAATGGACGAAATCGCATTACTTTATCCGGCATGGCGGATCATCAGCACCGGGTCCTTACTCTGGAAATACCTGCAGGAACAGGATCCGAGGAATGATGCGCCCGCCAACTACATTTCGGCCGTGGTCCAACGATCGGATGATCACATCACCTCAAGCATGATTTACAATGTTATGAGCAAAGGGGAGATGGTACCACAGGTATCAGATGCGGATTAGTAATAATTTTTGAAAATGGCTTATGAGTTGAAAGCCACCTTTTTTTTGCACATATTTTCTTTGGCTACGGTTGATTTTGAAGCCTTGACTAACTGAATTTTTCATTGCCTGGTTTTTTTATTGGTTTCGTTAATGTGCTAGTAAGTAGACCGACTATTTTAGTTCCAATATTTTTGCCCTTCATGTTGGCCAATTTTTTTTATCTCAGTTTGAACTAAAGTTAATGCATTCAAAGTTATGAAGCGCTGCGTAACATAGATTCATTTAACAGTCTTTAAAATATCAAAATCATTTGATGAACAAAACCTGCCAGATTTACTACGAGATGAAAGTCATTGCATATTTATCTTTGAAATGTGTGAATGCATGAATTATAGAGATTGGGTTGTTGAAGCACAGTATACACAATGAGATCCACTTGAATTATCTTTTAATAAAAGGTCTCATCTCTGGGCGTTATTTGCAACAAGTTGATATGGTATGCTTGATGAGTTTGACTTCCATTTTGAACGAAGCCAAATGTTAGATATCGTCCCAATCTTTAAATCACATACTTTGTAGGATATTTTTGAGTCATCATGAAAATCAATTTTGAGGGTTCTTTCGAGATTGGACTATTTTACAGATTTCAGGTTTCAAAATTCGTCAAGGTAAACTTGTATTCATCAAGTGGTGGGCCTTTCTCACTCATAAAATTAAAACAGTAGTTTATACTTTGAGAATTAATGGCTTAAGAAATGTATTCTCTCTATTCACGAAACAATTGCCGCAACCCTTATAAGTGCTATAGGTATCGTTTCGAACACAGATATCAGTTCCAGCCATTGTGATCCCTTTCAGGGCATCATTATTGACCTCGTTTTGGATGCCATGGCTCAATTCCGTCACTCGGACGTCGAAGGTTTCTTCATCACCGGTTTCCCTCGGGACATTGTCCAAGCCCAAGGATTCGAAGAAAGGGTACGTAGCAAATCCAAAGAAGGCCTCACTTGGAATGGTCTTTGGCGATTTAGTGTCGACCTTCGCCTAGATTTTGCTGACAGATTAGCCCCACTTTCATGAACGAGTGGGCCGGGTCAAACCGGATTGGTTGGATCCTCTTTCTGCTATGGAAAGTGTGCCTGTTGGTTTGTTGGTGCTCTATGGATACGTGTGTGATTGAGTACATGCATTGTGAAGGGCGACGAGATCAATCAGAATCAATTGGGGACGAACATATCCGCTCGGAATGATAATAATCCATCAGAAGTATTAATCCGCAATGTACCGTACTGCAGTACGTACGCACTACGTAGTCGTACCCCCAAGAAGGAAGAGCAAGAGCACGAGGATAATATGATCACCCAGGGACCGGAGCACGTAACTCTGAAACTATCACGATAATCTATGCATTCATTACACTGTCCGTGGACGACCGTCTACGTACATACATGGAGGAACAATTTGAGGGCTTACCGGAATTAATCTCCGAATCTTCTGGGATTACGGCCGTGAAAGTTTATGAAAAACCATTACCACCCGAGCCATTTTCGTTGACGTCGTCGTTGTTGTCGTCGTCGTCGGCGTCATCATCGTGGCTGTGTTTATTCATGCTCTGACCTTGAAGAAGAGGAGGAGGTTCATTTAGTGCGTGTAAAGCTTGGCCACCACAGCCTTTTTTGGAACAAATTCGTGCTTATCCCCTTGCTTTCGGCCAATATTTGCCTCTTTAGGGAATATCGATAACTAGGGATCGACAGCTTCACCGACACAGAAATCATTTCCTTTAGCGACAAGTCCTCATTCCAATCATGAGAACTTGCTTCAACTGTCCCGACCAAAGACCGAGCGGGCCTTCATTTTTTCTGACACGTTTTTAGGAGCAAATCATAAGTTTGTATCCAATTCTGTGTCACCCTTAGACTGGTCTCAAGCCACCCTGTATACTCATCGACTGCTCGGAACTGGAATTGGGACGCAATCTTGGGCAACGACATGGCAGGATTGATGACAATGTCGAAGCCTATCGACGACGACTCGAATTGTATCGGGAGCTCACTTTGCCCATGCTCAAGACCTTTGATGAGCAAAATCGATTGAAAATTGTGAGTACATCCATACATACAGGAAGGGTGGTCACTCAGGGTTCAGAAATCGCACTTTGGAGTAATGGCCAGATTCAAGGCGAATTCGTCATCATTGGTCGACCAAGATGGATTTGATTGGCCAGTAGTTGTAATCGTAGATATTCAATCGTGTCTCTCTCTGCGTTGGGGGTTTATTTTGCTTGGCGTATTTGCAAGGGGCTTCCTCCCCAAAAATACATTGGCAAAGATGCCTCTGGAACTTGTTTAGTTCCTCGTGGAATGAACAAGAAGCTTGAGGCTAAAAAGCATCAGTGAGGAATTTAATTAGTTTGCCATCGTGATGGTTGTCTAAATCTCAGATTGATGGGGACTCGGATAGTGTTCAAGTGGTCAAAGAGCTTCGTCGGTGTCTTCATCGTGAAATCGGATCTCTTCGACGGGAACGAGCAGTCGATTCGATTGACGAACAAGATCAAGATGAACGGGGTAAGTGCCAACCAAGTCTTTGTCAATCTGTTCAATGCAGGACCTCTGAATCAGTGGACACTGGACGATGAGTATCATTCATAATATATCAAGACAGCACCGACACTGTCGAAAAGGAATAACTCAATGGAATGTCCTGAAGTCGGTTTTGATTGAATGGATTCAATGTGAACATTAAGATCTGTTGTTCATTCGAACAAAGTCCGGAAAATCGAGTCTAGAAAATTATCCGAATTTTGCAAAATTCGTCAAATCCTATTACCTGAGGCATAGCAGGTCTTGCTTAACTAGACCTTATTGATACATGATTTCCACTGACCACTAAAAAGGTGCGTCTACAACAACCAACATGTTTTACTCTCTCTCCACCAAATTCAGAGGTCCTGTCATAGGTGTAGTTCACATTTGCAAATGCAATCGATGTTCACCCCAATATGAGGCCGAGCAGATCTGTTTCAGATGATTAGGGCCCAGTTTCATCAAGTTGACCAAAAACAGTAAAGTGTACAAACATATTCGTAGTAGTTACCTTTTCTGATCTCGGTTCTATCAAGCTCTCGAACAACAACTAACTCATCGTTCATAGCAATGCTTGTTCATTTCCCATTTCCCAATCTCGGCACCTTCTCGACACGTTTACGTTCCATCTTGTTTCCTCTATGTAGCACATGAGGTCAATTGGGATGAAGAATTCCCCGACTCGATTGTTACCCGCCAACCAGCCATGAACATGGGCACCTCCCCAAGGCACTTCCGACGTTCATAAACTCACTCCGTGAACAACCACCAAAGAACCACCCGAAAATCCACGATTGTCCCAAAGGCCGGGCCACTCGAAAATCAGAGACTGACCCTCAATGACTATCCTCCAGATCAAGAGGTTCATTTCCACTCTCCTAATCCAGATAGGAATGAGATGCATGGTGGCAGTCCAAGAACGATACCATTTCGTATTTCATTCACTATCCGTGCACAAGCGCACTTTCCGGTAGTAGTGCATTGGTTCCAAGAAGGAACTGTTCAGATGTGTTCCATATTTCAGAGAGTGAGCCCGAGGAGATGACTAGTGCACCCAGCACCGTGGATATTCAAGCGGTCCAAGATGTTGAAACCATTTCATTAATGAGTAGGGAACCCGCCCTGAATGGTCTTGACCCGGTGGCCAATGGGACCACCAAACGGATCGTTCGCCATTACGAAGGGATCAACCCGGAGGTTGAAGCCGAGCTCAAGAAAGTCATTGAAGAGTTGGAGGCCAAAGGCGGCGAGAATCTGATTGTTAACCATTGAATTATGTCTGGTCAATGAGTTGCATGCACCTCTTGGGTTTGTGTCAATAAAACGAACAACTGGTTACGACACCTCGGATTTCTCGGCTTGGCTGAGAGGTCAGGTGGTCTTTAGTGGAAAGCCGTGTCATTGATGACATCAATTACCCCACCCTTTTTCCCGTCCTCGTGACCGATTGCCAAAGGATTCCCCTATAAATTCGCAGACAGTCGAAGAGGGGGGGGGGATAATGGGTGTGGGATGCCAAACCAGCTGGATGGACAACGAGGACTACTTACAAGAAGTCTACTCAGACACTTAGTAGGGGACTTCATTCCCGTATTGGGACCAACTACATACTAATGCCGAGCCGAAATGTGAGTGGATCGCACCACAGAGCATGGTAGACTACGGAGTAGTACGTACGTACATACGAGATCGAGATCCATTTTTCTGAGAGAGAGAGGCAGAGAGAAACCGAGGGGGTGGGAAAACAGGTCAACACTCAATTAATCTGGATTGACAAACATGATTCGGCAAGATTTCCGATCACGATTCACGACACTCCCTTCGTCTTCGTTCTCGTTTCTCTCCGGATATTGAACGGAAATGAGTCTTGTTGGGTGTGTAGCACCATGCGTCTCCGCTTTACCATAGCATCATCATGAACGTTATTGTCTAAAGCATTCAGGACCTGACTTGAGTAGCAATGTCATCGGATGGCTCAATTCAAATGCCTCCTTCACATTTTTGAGATTATTCCAGAGGTAAAAGACCGGCTTTTATTGGACTCGGAAAACTCATGGAGCCATTTGAACGTGAATAGGGGCTTTATTAAATAGCCCATTAGCTATGATGTTGATAAGGCGCGTCCTTGGGTGAGGAACTATCCTGGTTCCATTTCTAGTTTCCCCTCATTAGTTCCAACTTGGAGGAACGTCCACGAGAGAATACACTCTTTGGTAAACGCTATGCCTGAAATGGGGTGTTTCCCCGGGTTTATGATCGAACACAGGAGGCAAAGGAGGAATAAACGCAGAAGGCCGAATGATGTGTTATCAGAGCACGTGCCATTAAGATTCGAGAGCCTTTGAGGTGGAAGGACAATGTCCTTGGCTTGAGTAGGGCCCGAATCTCAAATGTGGGCCACGGAACAGAGTTCGGCGTTGCTCAGAGCGCGCTACTTCCTTGTAATGATTTAATCATACCGCATATGGAACACACAACACACAATGGAACAACATAGGCTCGAAAGAGGGCACACATTTTTCCGAGATAAGCCCTCAATTAGTCTCAATAGGAAAAAACTTTATCAGGCCATCGTTGAAGAGTTGATTGAAACGAGGAAATGCATTCACGAAGAACTCTCAACTATGTACAATAATTGAAGAAATAAACCATTCTCTGGGAAATGTTGGAGTTGGTTCCAATGTTCAGTCTCCATTGGAATTGGCCTCGATGGACTAATTTGTAGGAGACTGATTGGGCTTATATTGGGCTTTTTTTGTCTCGCCCAATACCACGCTATCAACTCGCATGCTAGATTTACCCGGGTGTCGCAACTCAAGCAAAGAAGGCCTAAGACAAGCCCCCTCCGGGTGAACCGATGACGTCAAGGCTTCCAAACATTATTTTTGGATTTCTGGCGGGTGGTTCTCTCAGAGGTCAATGATATCCTTATTAGGTTTGTCAGCGTTAATCGGCGACGAACTGTGAACAATTATCCTTCAAACAGCCCATCCAAATAGGTTGTAAGATCCTAAAATTCTGTTTCGATTCTGTGCGAGAGAGAGAGGGTTAAAGATTTTTGAATGTTTTGTCTCCCTAAATTGTGTGAAATTTTGGAACCAGTCTTCAAGGCCTCAACGGAGACAAAGGAGCCCGTTAAAAGGAAGAAGCGACTAAAGGACGAGGCACCAACCACCCTACCGAAGCCAACAGCCTAGTAGGTCTTGGGGGAGCCTTTTTTTGACAATCAAGAGATCTCACACAAAGGAACTCTTGGGCGAAATGGAAATGGTTCCGCTCAGGTGATCAAAGCATCAATCTCACAAATGTTGGTTTAACTTTACCACATGGCACCGCCACCAGAACCGCCACTTCTCTCATGCATACGCTCTTGTTTCCCTCCCTGGGGAGTGACATCATTTTCAGAACCATTTTCTCATCTCCGGCCTGGGATTCTCATGGCCTTAAAGGCTGCGCACCACGGGATGGAAGGCAAGAAAGACCGAGCTAGATGTTGACTTACTCGCCCTAGAATTATCATTGTTGTGGATGAGCATTTCTTCAAACACCCGAAAAGAATGGCCCTAAATCCAATTCGCCGGCAAAAACATCGCCCCCAGGCCTCCATAAAGCCCATCGAGCTCATGGAGCTAAGAACCCACTCGCTCCCTCCTCTCCATCCCTCCCCCCTGTGTCCTGAAAAAAAGTGAGGCATTGGCCAGAAGCACCTGTTTCTGGTGGGCTCGTCTAATCAAGCCGCCAACTAAATTAATACATGGCAGGAGGATGAAGTCATTGGAAAGCTGATAAGGAAATGGTGCATTATTTGCTAGCAGCCTTCGAAGGGCTCTTCATTTGCCGAGCCCGGAAGACACATGGCAATCAGTTTTCACGGTCGGATTCCGACCGTTCTTAGAGGTCCCCTGGATCTTGAAAATAAAATACAACATGTGTATAGCATTGCTTTTGAATTTGAACAGGAGTCATCCAAGTTACCACCCTAGAAATCGGAGCCGAGATGGATGGGAATTGAAAATCAATATGGAGTGGAGAAAACAAGGCCTGTCTTCTTTCCTCTTTCCCCCGCTCTGATCTGACACGTTTTGAAAACAATTCAACAACTTGATCTCATGAGGAGGAACCGGGGATCAAAAGCAAGAGGAGCATGAAGATCTAGCTGCTGTCTACCCTAGATTTCGAGAGCAATCATTGATCATCTGTGTGGAAAAGGGACCATTCACCAGCCTTCGAAGTGGATCTAGGCCATTTGGGAGAGAATAGATTTTCATATGGAGTGGCACTAGTACACACATGTGTGTCGTATGTGAAGCAAAGAGGGATCGACAACGAGAGAGAGTGAGCGAGAGAAAGAATGAGTGAGCGAGCGAGCGAGTGAGGTCTTGAAACGCCATGGTTCGCGGTGAATGGCGAATACAAACAAAAATTGGCATGTACGCGTAAGCTACACATGCGAGTACTACATACTACCTAATGTGGAACATCGAAACTTGTCCGTGGATCTGGCTCAAGGATAATCCGAAATACAATTTAGACTGCTAAGAGCTCGACATGTTGAATCACGCTTCTTTGAATGATTACAGATTCTGGAAGCGTTATGATACGACAGCCCACGGACTTCTAGAGATGTGGACGGCGAACGGAAGCAAACATTTCTTATCTCATCAACCGTTCACTTGATTCCAAATGCGCACTTCATACGACTACAATACCCTTATGTAGTAAACACTACATAAAATTTGATTTTCCCTCTGCTCTTGCTCAGCTACATAAGCTTTTGACAGTATAGCATTGAACGGAATCACTTTACAAGTAAATGATATAAAAATGTCCTGTCTGCAATTGACGAGATCTACATTCCTTATTTTTTACTCTAATTCGAAAAGTGGCTCAGAATTGTTATGACCCAGAGCAGGCCGATTTCGCATGAAGCTCGTCCATAGTACATACGTCTAGAAGTTCGTGGACAATCATACCAACGTTATGAGATCACAAATATGAAACGAATCATTTTTGAAAGGGTGGACTAAACGCAAAATGTGTGGCAAAAAACATCGCAGTTTACGATAATCAATGATTCCACCAGGAAGGTTTTATGTATGATTGAGGTGTGTGTATTATTAGTGCTGTAACTAAAGCTGTTCTTTGCCTATTTGGCTAAACTGGTACCGTATTGCCCAACATCAAAAACATGATAAAGAAGAGCTTAGAACGAATCCAAAACAGGATTTCAGGAGCCTTCACAGTCTTTTTGAACTAAAAGTCCTTCTGAGCGACGTAGAAATATATACGCCAATGGGAGTTATTGGGGTCAGATGATTGACCCTTCTCCAGTACACAGTTAGCATTGCAATATTGCAATATGTTCTATCGAAACATTCAAGTCCGATAGGCATTGTCAAATCCACTATTAGATTAGTTCTCCATTTGCGGGTTTAAATAGGCTGTGGTCTGAAAGTTTTCCTCAGAAAGGTCGACGAGGAGAATCGACCTGAGAACCTGTTTCAATATATGATCCCGCCGTTTTCAAGAGCACCCACGACCTTTGTCCCAATACAGGTATTAGGGTCAATTCTAGTGACCGTAGAGGCTGAATGTGCGTTTTGAAGGCACCGCCAACCCCCGTGAATCCCGGTTAGCTCGAACAATGAAGTCTTCCTCCCTTCTTTACTTTTCGGTCTCCCTTGTTGCATAATTAACTCTACTCTAAAAGTCGGTGATGTTGATCGGGTAGTACCCGTCAAGTCAAATTTGGATGAATTTTCTATCAAAATTCCCGATTAACCCTAATTCAACGGCTAGACAGATCCGCCAACTCTAACACATTGGTGGATCAGATGATATACACAAAATTGAATAAGCTTTTCAAAGAAAACTGTTTATTTTTATATATATTTTTTTCAATTAAATAAGCAGGTCCGCCAAAGATGGTTGTAGCGCAGTTGATTAACGCGTGACCGAGTTAAACTCGGGTTCAGGGTTCAAGCCCAGGTCTTCACCCCCCCCCACCCCCCCCCCCCTCACTCTAGTGGATATTCATCTCGCATGGCGATCTTTAACTCCAGAGGGGGCCCCTAGCCACCAATATGTAATACCAAATGTATACATATGTACATACAAATTATATATCCAATGAGACTTTACGTACATGTATCTCGCAACAAAGATATTGAAAAAAATTTAGAAGGAAATTGCAAAATAGCATTTTAAACAGGCTCTTACGCATTTGTTAGAATCTGTGGAAACATAGTAGCAAATTATCTTCTCGATTAATTTATTGTCCTTTGTCCGACATCCCCTCTGGATATTGGCGCTCATGCACCTTCGTCCGGCTCCCAGTCAAATGCCCAGCCAAGTACCATCAACGACGGAAGCTGACAAAGGATCTGGCCAATTTGACCCTCCCACAATGTTACAATAACCAAGATTTTTATCATTTTCCTCTGTACCCACCTGTTTATGTATTGTCTGTCATTCCCCTTTTCACTTTTGTCACGCGCACTGAACCAACTCTAATCAACTTTGCTGTGATATCATATCCCATTCTAGTCAGCTATTGTATCATTCTGACCATTTTATTCATTTATTCTTGTACTGATCGTTGTATATGGTGTTCATACATAGAGTTTTATACATTTTACAAACCAAGAGTCACGAATAACGGTCATAAAAATGTTCTGAAAGATCCTAGAGTGTGTGTGTGTGTAATCGTTAATTTATTCGTCATGGTTCAGCCTATCTTGGTACACACCTTAGCGATGTATTTGGTTGTCTTTGGTGACAGATCTGGATATAAGGGTTAGATTTTCTAAACAAGTTGTTGCGTTTTGTTGCCAAAATGCATGAGTAGATAATCCAATTTCGAGCCAAAAGCTTGTTCAGATCCTTTTAACACGATTCACGTCATTATTGCCATTGTTACAGCTCAAAAAAAATGTTATCGAGCACTAAGAAAATGAAAGAGCCGTTATTCAAGAAGACACTCATGCAAAATTAAGCTAGATGCATTTGAACCTGCTTCTCAGAGAGCACAACAAGTACGAAGTGAGGTGCTTATCGAGGGCTAGTTTGAAAAGTGCATTTCAATCTTTCGCATGATGGCACACATTAATCTTTCACTGGCCTTTCCTGCATGGTTTGACCCTCGTAATAATTTTAACGAGAAACCACAAATTTGCCAGCATGAAATTCAAGATAATCTAGCGAAAAAAAAAAAAAATTAAATGCAACTCTAAATGCAAAGTCGAAAAAAAATTAGAGACCAGTTATGATTTTGGCATATGTATACATAAGGTTTTGGTCCTCGCTTTTTGCAAACTGCAATTATCCTAGATTCACTATTCCAGGTCATCCCTATGTCTTGCATATTTTGCGGGTCCAACTAAATTGAACCCGCTCGATGGGCACCAAAGCCTCAGTGTCATTTAGTGTCTTGCTCACGCCACGTCAAAGTCCTCGGAGTTGTTAGTTGAGGGAATTAATCAAACGGATTTCCCAAAATAACTACAATAAGTTTTCCGTCGAGACGTTGGAATGGAGCCCGCGAATCCTCGCGTGAGGAGGACACGACCAACCTCGCGTTGCTCGACTCGCGAGGCCTAAGATTCGGAAGAGAGAATTTCTCCTTAAAACAAAAGCCTCTGAATCTGTGGTCCAAACTAACTGCTGGCTACCAACGACTGTCGACGACTGAGAGGGACCTCGGGAAACGACGGGCAAAGAGTTATTCACTCATGGCGTCGCCGGAAGAGCCCGTCAAACTGGGGATGGAACTGCGGATAAATGGAAGGGGAAAGAAAGAGGTCATGAAATATTCATGGTTGTCCTTTTCATCCAGTATTCGACGAGAAACAGCATTTTATGGATAACTGGAAGGGAGAGACCGTGATAAACAATTCAGAATCAATCTTTGGCTCGATCCGTTCGATCGAGGAGTTATGTTCATGGCGAGCCATAAAAGTATGGAGGGCAGTGCATGAAAAGGCATTTTTTTTGTGTGTGTTGGCATTTGATTTCCCATGGAATCACTCGGGGAAACGCCTTTTACGTGGAAAGTAACCTCGTTCGCCTCTTAAAACTACTCCTGAGAGATGGCCTTGTTTCCAATGTCCTCCTGGCGATGTGGAAAAATTCGGTGCCTCGTTCTGCCACACGTTCTTACAATCTATCTATTTTCTACAGGGATCTCAGCCCCCCTTGCTTCGGGTTTAGGACCACGTAAGAAAAGGCTAAGCAAGCAAACTTAGACAGTTTCACAACACACTTTCACCAATTCAAAGGCTCCATGGAGGGAACAAGAGGGAAAGAGAAAGAGAGAGAGTTGGGTCCAACCAGGATGGCCAGGAGAAAAGAGAGAAAGAAGGCTCACCAACCAACCAACCGTCCATCTATCCAACCATCCAACCGACGTCCTCCAGTCCAAAGACGGTTGAGTGGTTGTTTTCCTTCTTGTCGGCGACGAGCGAAGAAAGACCAGTGGGGCCATAAGTCGCCCGAAGAAAGGACGGCGAACGTTAGCAGCTCAGCCTTGTGTTCCTGTCTGCCACTCCCTCCGCAGTTCCACATCGGGTGAGTGCCATGAGTTTTATGGAGCAAAAGAATGAAGCATGGAGGAGGGTCCGGGAGGTCCTTTGCCCTCTTCGGTGGTCTTTCGTGAGTCTGTTTTCGTGGGTGGGTGAAGTCCGACGCGGGTTAGAATGAACAGATTTAGCGTCACGTAAGGGCTGCTCTTGAACACACTTCACATAAGAAGAGCCTCAATGCTAGTTTGTGTTCCCAAGAGTCAGGAATGACCTGTTCCAGCCAACCGAACTTGAATTGTGTCATTGGTCAGGTTCAGAGCCGGGGTCTCGTCATCCGTTGATGACAGTGGTATGTGTTGTGTGTTGTGCTTGCCTTGTGAATGGAGCCGTCCCATTGGAAAGGAAAATGTCGGTCCATTGATCCAAAAGCCAATATGAGGTAGGCCTCCTTCAGTTGTTCAACTCAATTTAATTTGTCGAAATGCAGTGTTTGCGGTTGGAAGAGGTGTTTGCCGATGAGGAACAAAAGTGCATTTGGGTCTGATTATCTTCCACAAATCCATTACGGAGAGGTTGTCCGATGGATCCCACAAAAACATTTCCTGACATCTGAAAAGTTGGAACCAACTGGGAACACACCTCGAGCCTTGTTTGCTGTTTGGAACTCGAGAACCAACCAACCAACCAACCACCAGTTCCAGCACAACCTTGGCCACACAATTTTGCTCCTGTTCCTGGAATGTTCAATACCCTGTCAAATAGATAGCACAACGAGAAATAAGTAGAAGAAAAAACGAACCAGTCAACCAATCGACAACGTGGGATTTGTTTATGAGTCCAATTCCAAGACCACTCTGACACACCGAGTACTACCTCCTAAAGCAAGCTAGTAGTAACAATACTAGCATGATGCCGAAGCCATTGATTTTAGATAACACATTAGCGACATGTGATGATGGCAAATTCTCCATCTCAAGGACAAAAACGGCCTTCAGTGTCCAATGTTTTGCTGGGTTTCTCATCGTAAGCAGAGGACCAAATTTGTAATATCTTTGGAAAATGAATAGATTAAAGACAAGAAACGTCGTATAATATCGAATACTAGAACAAGAGATGGCGCAATTTTGCTAGTGCCCTCTTCATTTTCGTTCGAGGCTGGGCATTGGCAAAGTTTGAAATTGGATCCCAACAAATTTCCAGCCTTATCCTCCCATTTCTGTCACTCCTTCTCAAGACCTCTGAACTACTGGGTCCATGAGGAACTGTCAAAAATTTCAAGTCACAGCACCGAAAGCTGAAACTTCCAGGCTGAATGTTGCACTCTCAGAAGGGATTCTACTACATAGTGGAATCCAAAAAAGCGTTTCTTCTTCGAGCAAAAACAAGATATACTTGCTTAAGTAAAAAACACTATCCTCTTATTAGGTTTTAATAAGTCATGAATTTGCCGTGGGAAATGTTCCTCGAAGATCATTCCAAAAAAGGCTTTCAGCTTTTGATCTTGATGAATTCCAAAATAAGGTTGTGACTCTTTATATTATATGACTACGTTCAAACGCAGTTGGGTGCTCTAAACCGATTGAAACACGGCCCAAATCTAATTGATTTACTGGTAGTCTATTTGAAATTCGTACTCTCTTAACTCCAAAGGAATTAGAAATTGGGATTAAATTTGGAGAAATTTGGAATTATGCAACATACGCTAGCTTTATGACGATAACACGAACCTTTAACGGGATTGATAGTTGAAACATTGAATGTCGCTAAAGGATTGCCTAGCTGGACCTAAATGTGAACATACTTTGATGATTCACTCTATTCCATCAATAGTAGTCATGTTTTGATCGGTATTTTCAAACTAAAAGACATCTCAAATGTCAGGGGTTGTAACAACAACGACATGTTTCTAATGTAACAAAAGGGCATAAAATCCCATAAGCATCACTCAAACTTGGCAGGAGAAAAGAGTTAAAAACATGGATGCGTGACTTGGAAAATTATCTGTCCGTGTTTTGAGGAGTTTCGGTGGTCCACCCTCATTTTTATAATTCACGAGTGCATTTTAAAGCGATGGTCCCTACAGCACAGTACTCTAAGGAAAAGGTATGTCTGGGCGATCACTTAACGCCTCCTTTCTTCAGCAGCACAATAATATCCTAAGGCCTCAAGTCGTTTTCTGACGAGATCAATTTGGCTTGATTGGCAGATGAATATCAGACCGGCTCTCAATTGGCTCGACGAAGCTTAAAAGTGAGAAAGAACGAGAGACCATCAAATATTCAGGCTCTCAGATGCTGAGTTCATTTGTTGTGCGTATCTAATACTACGTACGTATGTAGCCAGTAGGTAGTCAGATCCGATCTAGCCAGGCACTCTCATCCCAAACTAAGCTCATCACCTGAGCAATCTATCAACTTGAACAGGAAAGTTGGTTCACTACATCAGTCAGCAAGGAGAAAGGCCAATTCATAGATGATAAGTACAAAACGAGAGAGGGAGAGAGACGTAAAGGCCATTGGACAAACTCAGCCTCGGCCAGGATCGCACAATTCATGCTACAACATATGGATATCATTGTAAAGGTCGGCAATATCCATGGCTAAAATTAGTTATTCCATAACAAGTGAGCACGATTCCTAGTAAGATATGGATTGAACTCTCATGGCAGAAGCGAGAAAACAAAACAAATATAGCTCCAAAAACGTACAACTCTAAATCAATGTTCTCAACACTCGGTGTGTAATTACTCCATAACCACTCGTGAGAACTTATCCAGTTATAAAAAAGGGTCTGTGCGGGTCAAGTGTGGTGTTGAGCACAAGGGTTTTCAATTCTATTTGAACCATCGGACCAGGCCTTGGGAGACAACTGGATTGTAGAATGCCTCCCATGACCTGGAAATGACTGGCAACCTCTCAACTTTGACCTTTAGGGCTGCCTAATTGTTGTCGTTGGTTTGGTCCGCGGTTGAATTGGACCTCAGCCCTCATGACAGGCTGCCGGAGGTGATTACAAACTGCTGAATTGAGGTCCAAAAGTGCTGACAAAGAAGACCTGAGAACCATAAGAGAGATCATCTGTATAGATTGTTCCAGCCAGTGGTTGGAGAGCTTCAGAAGAATCGCAATTCTTTGCCGCCAACTCAGACGGGTTGGGTGATGGCAAATTTGGACCAATTAGTCGGATCACTTGTTTGTAGTTCGGTGTACTCCTTTTTGACTAGTCCGAGCGCTTCCCTTGAGATGATCATCGTTCCATGAGAGATCTGGTAGACAAGGAACGAACAGAAACTTGGGCGGAGAAGACAACCCGCTCCCTCATTACAAGTTGGAAATGAGGATGGAACTTTCTGGGGAGCAAGTATTGGACTCGGCAGCATTTACACCCATTGACCATCCTGCATAAGGACAAGTCCTTTAAGAGGCTTCGTAATCAAGATCTGATATAGTGTATGTATTCCATACATACATATATCTGGAGCCCTCGATCCTTAGGATCTGAACAATCTCAATGAGCACTTGCCATAAAAGAGGGCCTCAAGGTCAATTCGACCTTCTTTTACCTTCCGGGCATTGGGACGAGTACAGGAGGTTGTAAAGTGTGACTGAAGCACTTACACATTCGCTTTTAGCCTCATTCGATGTGATCTTATCACGAGAAGGGATCGAACAATGGCCTTTGACCTTCAGCCTCCCCAGGTTCCAAGCGGAGACTGTCAAATATTGTTTAAAAAAAGAATCTGGCAATGACCATCATCGTGGATGTTGAGTGACATTCAGCAACATGTTGTCCCGGGTTCTTGACCACAGTGGCATAAATGTTTCCTTCACTCGTCCCATTTCTTGTCTGAGGACCCTTCCGCTCATCACGATGGCCATTCTGACCAAAAGGCGGAGAAAGTTTGTCCATCATCACTTTCACGAGTTCCTTAAGTTCCCATTCATCAATAGCCAAAACTTGGGACGGCCACCTCTTTGGTCCTACGTCCTCGTCTTTCTCTCCCTCTCTCTCTCTTTCTCTCTCTCTGTCTTCCCCTATCGCCGACCACGGGAGAAGAGGAGGGAGAGACTAGAAGAAGAAGGAGAGGGATCACGGTGGAACATGGGACCACACACATACTGTATACATAAGTACGAACGTAGCATACCCGAGAAGCGAAGGAATGCTAGTCAAGACTGATGAGGTGAAAGTTTGTAACCTTCACTGAGTCGCTCTTCCTTCGATAGTAAAGGCAGAGAGGGCTCCAATGTAGAACGTACGGACTGACTGAGAATGCATGGATGGAGCCCAGAGGAAGGAGTGACGAGGACTTGGGACCCACGAAAATAAATTTGTTCGTGGCCCAAAATCAAGAGAAATGAGCAGCCCCCCCCCTCCCTCCCCTCTCTCGATCCCCTCCACACACCCGTTGATTGGATTCCACCGTTTGAGCTTCATAATTCGACCATCGACCATCTTCGGTGGGGAATCTTTGTGAATGCTTATGTGCCACTTTGAATCCTAGACAAGCCTTTTCTCGCTGACTCACTCACTCACTCGTATTTGGGTGTGCCAATTTATTTTCCATCAATTCCGTTCCACCTGGGCTGTTTCTTGCTCTCTGAGTTGTGGCCCTCACGCACATTCCAATTTTCGGAAACACATTTGGAACACAACGACGTATCCATGAAACAACCATGGAAAAGCAGCAAGAGCAGTGTCAGCGGCAGCCACGGACAGCCCAGTGAGAGAGAAAGAGTGAGGGAAGAAAAACCGATCCAAACCTAATGTACTCGCACAATGGCTCTTTCGAGTAACAAAGGGGAGTTTTCTTGAGGTGAAGAGCTTATGACTATTCCTCTTAAGTTTATATGCCTTCAGTGAGAGAGTGGCACAAGGTTCGCTTCCTGTTCATGAAACGCACGTTTTAGTGAGAGGCTGAGAAAGAAGCAGAAGGAGGAGGAGGCAAAGGAATGGAAGGGGAAGTGCAAGCAAGCTCTTAAGGGAGCATGGGTCGGAAATTCAGGCATATCGAACTAGTATGAGCCGAACGAGGCGAGAGCAGGTAATGGCCTTAAAGAACGGCCTTTAAGTCTGATCACGTAAGCTCGTATAGAAACAAGTTGCTTTTCTTGCCAATTCCAGGGTCCCTCCATTTCGGCCCGAAACAAGGCAGGAACAGGAAGGAGAGAAAAAGAGTGAGGGAAATGCCTCAAGATCACCCATTTATTGGCGGCAAATAACATGCCACGGTAAGAAGACCGACCAAACAGCAAAACGGCCATCAGAATGCGAAATCACCATGAAGTAAAAAAGAATAAGCAAACCCAGGCTCGACCCAATCAATGATGCCTTCTAAGAACCCGAAAAGGCAATCCAGGAATGTACGAACCCTCACATGAGACTGGCTTTGAACTTCAATCAATTTATCTGACTTGGGAAATACAATTTAGAGAGTTTCTTTATTTGATTTCCTGCCCGACTGTCTCGAGAGACAGTGGATTCCAAGCCCAGGTTAAACAATGTTCTCCCAAGCTCATCCATCCCAAGTTCTCAACTCACTAAGGAATTCTCTTGCCAAACCACCAGAACAAGGCCGGCTAGAATTTGGGCACGACGGAAAAGAATGTGGAGGAGCCATTGGAATTGTGGTTCGTTCCACTCTTCAATAGATAGTGAGGATAATGGTCTGATTAGGGGTAAGGAAATTGAACGAGATATTGCAGATGGCACGTACGTATTTGAGTTGGTTGACGAATAATGGTTATAATAAGGAGCCCTCGTGGCCGTGGGAAAATTACGGGGCTATATTATAATGATCGGAAATATGCGCTTGGCCAACGAAAGGAAGAACTCAATTTTACTAGTCTAGACGACAACAGCCCTAATCAATATCCCCTCCAAGCGCATGGCTCTGTCACAGCTTCATATTTTTACAAGTTCATTTTGTGACTTAGTAATCGAATCAATATCTAAATTTAGAAGGATAATCGATTTATGAAGCGAGTAGTAAGTGCCTTTCTATCAAGGGGACGAAGTGGTATCATGGCTAAATACTAAATGTTGTGCACTCGATGCTAGCCAGCTAGCTTCCTCGAATAGGAAGATCCAAATGGAACAAAGTTTGTAGGTACATCAGACAAAGAAATTAGGTGGAAGAACATTACAAATTCGATTCGAACTTGGACTCCTTAAACTTGGCTCGTCCGTTCAGTTGGCTTTAGATAGTGATTGCTAGATGTTGGTGTTGTCGTAGTAACCTCTGCAAGTTCCCCAAAACCGTCGCCATTGGCGCCACAAGTACTGAAGGTCCCCATGCTCCAATCCTGGATGGTTTAGGAAAAAGCTTATCGGATTAAGGATGTTTGCGAGTCCGTTCCTTCAACCTCAAGAACAAGGCCCATGGTCGTGGCCGACAACCCGCCCGCCTCTGAGCTTGCTTGGACTTACCATTCTAGTAGTGTGGGATGGGCTTAACCACAAACCAAGACTAAAACCACAATGAGTCTAAGGCCATCACCAACCTTCTATCCCTCCTTCTCTCTCTCTCTTTCTGCCACTGCATCCACAGAGGAGACACAAACTTAGTGCCAATGAAAACGACGAGCACAATCATGAGAAAGAGAGCCACAAACTTTGGTACTCATTTCAAGGTGTGGGACTTGCGACGGTTCCACAAATGAGGCCACAGACGACCTCAGCCGTTGAGGCTGGCAGGAGCTCCCACTCAAAACCTAGTACTGTAGTGCTGTAGAGGGCAGGAACGAAAAAAAGAGGAGAAATGCGTGGCCTTTTGTTGCACTCTAAATCTGGCACAACGGTGGCTACGACAAATACAACGAGCTCTCTGAAGATGTACGTAGTGGGCTTTAGGTTGGCTTTATTCTTCGTGCTCATGACCCAGAAAATGCCACCTGCCGACTCTCTCAACCCTCTCATTTCAAGTGTAACTCTCGCCTCCATACCCTACATTACATCCAACCCATTCCAATCAAACAGACAGGATAATAAGGTCGGAGTGCCCAGCTCACCGCTCCCACTCCCACATGTTGAATTGATACCCACTTGAGCCATCTCAATGGTTGGATTATCGACAAATGCTGTATTTAATTTGGAAGCCATCCAGATTGTCAAGACACCCATTAATGATTGTGAATGAGGTCAGGTCAATTTGTTTATGGGGACATTGGGAACAACGGGCGTCAAGTTTAATCAGAAAATTCATTACAACACCACCCGCTGACTCGATCAATAAGCGCAACCAAATCCCCTTGGCCAGATTCATATTTACACTCCGACATCAAATCCGAAGGGAGAACATGCAGTCGGACCATAAACGCATACCACAAACCACAAATTGTCACCTTCCTAAATGGACTGTTCCCCTATGAGGTAACGTCGAAGAAAGTCGGTACACCCATCGGGCAAGATTTGATATGTCCTATGGTACAGTAATGCGATCCGATTTGTTCCACGTGAGACGAGAACACGAGACTATGAAGATGATGCACTTTTTGGGGGGGAAAAGGAAAGGGATTTATTCCGAGTTGAGGACCACCCACGATTGGACCTTGGTAGGAACGAGAAGAATAAGAAATAAATCTGACCACCTTTATTGAAGGAGAGAGAGCGTTCCCACCATTTGGAATGCGGGTAACGTACCTCCTTGGTCGTCGTGTCCATGAAAGTCAGAATTGAGTAAGATAGAGCCAATCTGGTAAGTCTGAGCTTGAGGGATTTGATATGCAAATATCGGGGATGGGAGTGAGAAAAGATGACAGTTGTGTGAGTGGGCGTTAGCTGCATGGTCAAGTGGAGATTTCTGTCTTGATTGGAACATGGGCACCATCCTCCAATGCAATTGGCTTTATAGGGGAGGCTTTAGTGACGGATCATGATGAATGGTAATGAGTTCTAGCGGGCCGAGCCTTGAGTCCGAGTAATATTTGGCCATTCCACCTGCCAATTTATTGCACTAGCTCAAATCAAATGACTCAAGGGCGCCTTGGCAACGCTGAGGGCGATTTCCTGTCTCTCCTGACTCATTTTCGAACATCTCTCTTGAGAGGCTTGTGTGTGTGTGCGTGTGTGCGTGTGTGCGTGTCTCTTCTCACAACGAAAATCGGGGCTGGACTTTTGGAACCATGTGTCAAGAATACCAACGAAGAAGGCCTTTGGTGGTCCACTCGTCGCTTCCATTCGAAGCCAAAGAGATCGAGGAAGGTTGGTTGGCAAAACTTCGGTCCGTAAAACCATGGGATCAAATTGTCTTCCAACTACTCCATCTCCGACGAGAAAGGGCACAATGAAGCGAAAGAAGCAAGGAGAAGAGACAGAGGAGACCTTTAGGAGAGAACTTGAAGAGGAGAGAGACCATCCTGGTGGAGAAAAACAAGGCACATCCTCAATATCCGTGTTCCAAAATCGAGTCCAAACAATCACGTCAAACTGGATTTAGCACTTTGTGCCTTCATTTTCTCCTCGGGGAGGCTGGAAAAACGATCTCCCTTGGGTATCAATAACCCTGAACTTTGTCAGCTCTAAAGTGGGATCACCGAGTTTTGACTTCGATATTGGTGAAGTGGCCTCGATGTTGAACATATATTGAGATATCATTGGAGATGGCACGTTGTCCTTCCAACAACCAGCCTTCAAGGTTGTTTCTGTGAGGTCAGAAAGAAATAGGGGCCTACCCATCATTCACCCTTGAGCATTCAGAGTCCCCCATTGTTTGTCAATGCTCAAAAAATGCGTGCGTAATCATCTGGCAAGATAAAGGAATAAACGTAAAAACACATTTACGTCAGCAATCACAATTTTGTCAACCTGGCCCCAAGTCCACGAATGCATTTCCATGGCGGGTTGGGCCTGGGTAGAAAATGCCACCGTTGGAAGATGCCAATTTGTGTTTGGGCCTCTTCTTCATTCTTCAGCACTATCATCATCACAAACCACCAAAACACCCGTTTCCGGGTCCCCTCGTTTGGTCCCTTTCCTTGGTTCTTCACATGAAATGCACAGCCAAAGAACACGTTCTTCACTACAGGCTGGCAGCACTGGGTTCACTTGATCCACAAAAGTCCCCTAGTGCCTATTCTGGCAGATCTAAAAGCTGCATTTGTTCCGCTCTTGGAACAACTCGGGTAACTCGGGTGTTGGATTGGATCCCAACACTGCCGACAGCTCCTTCTTTCTCCTTTTCTTTCTTTCTCTCTCCCCCTCCTTCCTTCCCTCGCACTTATGTCCTCAGATCGGTCCTCCTTTTTGACTTGTTAACCAATAATTACCATTGCAGCTTTCGGCTTGCATGTGTAGTTTAAGAGTAAATGCAATGGAAACCAACAAACCAACCTTGCACCACTCATATTTTGCTCTACCTCTTTTGCAGATGATGAAAAACCTTGTTTTGCGCCAACCTTGTGGATGACGGTGGTCAAGACTAACAGCTCTGACATGTTTTGAAGTTTCTCGGCACAACCAAGTGAACAGAGCAATTTATTCATTACGTTCATAACGAGAACTGTCATCGGAATGAGAGGGCTGAGGATTAAACAGTCTCATCGTCGCTCCACCGCGCCCAAAGTCACATTTAGAATCTCGGAAATCGGGCCCTTATAGATCATTTTTATCATTTACCGACAGCCCTGGAGGGGCAATTTTCCGTCACGCTGGATTCTCAGGAGCACCTCGTTATTCCATCAGACACCGAGTCCTCGTTCAATGAGGACGATGATGACCCGCCCACAGAGATTATCGGGGGCGGGGACCACAGTGAGCGGACCACCACTTGTTGTGGGACAGGTACCACTTACATGGGCATGGGGGCCTACGAGTTGGTCGACCTCCAGCAATTAGGTAAGAGGGTGACCATTATTACAAGGCTGAGCAATAAGCAAAGTATTAGAAAACTTTGATAAGAGTGAAAAGTGAAAGTGAGACTCGTTTCAAGAGCTCGTGCATTTTGAGCAATTGAATGTGAGAAAGACGCTGAGGCAGCACGCCATTTTCTCGTTTCGTGAGTAAATACAATCGAGTGGAGGGTATTCTAAATGGAGCAGTGCTTATGGCCCCTTTTAGTCCGGGGACAGAACTTTGCGGACTTTTGTTCCTAACGACGCAAACTCATATGCATTTAGAAAACCAATCCATCTTGAAAATTTACAGTTTTGTTGGAGTCGAATTTAATTCTTGAACAAAATTGGCGCTTTGTCAGGCTAGGCATGTTATTTGCAAAGGACCACAGGGTGCCAATTAATCAATCATCTAAATACATTCTTAATCACTAGATGACTAGTAGTCCAACAAACAACATTCTGAATCAAACACAGAATGGGAGTGAACTTGAAACGGATGCTATCAACCCCAAAGTTCGATCAGCTTTCCAATTTTGGCTAAGCCCGCCTCGACCACAACCCGAGGGTGGGCATCGATTTTCTAACCTACGGTTCTCCAATTGTTCTCTTTCAGTAGCTCCGACACAAAGTCCCGCCACACCCGACCTTTTGTATCACCATGCGGCAACGCTCCTCAACCGGCAGGCCATTCACGAGTCCGAACCGTTACGAGGAGGTGGCCATCACCCCTCCTTGGCCCCGGGATCCACCTCCATCGATCCCGCCCTGCTGGACCCATCACTCCAGCATCCACCTCGCCACAATCATCCCAATGGGGGCGTGGCCGCCCCCACGCCTTGTGGGTGTCTCTGCTGTGATCGAATCTTGCCGAATTCCATGATGACGAAACTGAACAAACTCAACGTGCGATCCGGCCTTTATAAAGTGGTCGGGGAGTTCGGCCTTCGAGAGAACTTGTATTATGGCTCGATATTCGTGTGTATGACTCTCATAGTGATTGTGTGCTTTCTTGTCATAAATAACCGGACTGGAGACGCCCTAGGTACATCCGCCGCTCTCTTTGATTTAGGTAAAGTCGGTCCCCTCTTTGCCTGTGCTCTCTGGAGAATTTGCAAGTTGTAGTGCAAAAAAAAAAGAAAAAGTAAACAACAAAGGACACAATTTATAGGCGCTCGCTTGAAAACTTTCCCCTGCCATTCTCATGAACGTTGTTGGGTCTTCTCTCTTGCTTCGGTTCCAGATCAACAATGTGAACTCCTCATTGATCCGGTTCACGGAGAGGTCCACCAAACGGGACGATATCTCGGGGATCGGGCCATCTACACGTGTTCGTCGGGATGGGAAATCATCGGTCCGGAGGAGCGTGTCTGCCAATCCAATGGCAAATGGTCAAACTCAGAGCCCTATTGCAAAAAGCGAGGTAGGCAAGAACCTAATGCCACCCACCCACCTTTCCTTGGATGTGTTGAAAGGGACAGGGAAGGGGGGATTATTGTGTCGCTTCAGCGCTTTATCTGCTGATCAACCGATCCATCCACCCCAAAGTTTCCAACTCGATGGTTGAAGTAGTTCTCGAACTGCCCTCGGGGTCTTGGCCAAAGTGCATTTCATGACTGGAGGGACCCACACAATCCAAGTGCAACCCACTCACCCTCCGTCCATCAGTGGCAGTTCTCCTCGATGAGTGAGTGGTCAAATGGGTCTGTGAGAGTCCTTTCACAGCCAAACTCCCCACTTGCCAGATTCGTCGTGTCTCCTCTATAATCTCAGTGTTGTAGGTGTGCCCTATTTTCAAACTGCTTGAGCCCCACCTGATCTTGTTTAGTCAATACCTAGGGAGCACTGCGACTGAACGCGGACCTTTGTGTGGCTTCAGGACCAGGAAAGGGACTTTTATGGCGGTCTTTTGGTCTGGCTTGGCGGTTCTTGGCCCTGGTCTTTGAATTCCTGCGAACATTCTTGGTGTGTGGGTGTGGGTGTATATACATAAGTGTAACCACAAGAAAGGCTTGTGACGAGAGGATAGCGATGTTTTATGATGATGTTGGCATTAGAATGATCCTGACAAAAGTTTATCGGTGTAAACTGACGAGGACAAGTTAAGTGTCCGTCCAGTTGTGTTTTTCGAGTAGCCTGCTTGTCCAAAGAGTCCCCAGGGTTATTTCTGCGGACACTTTTTAAAGTACTCTGACAACACGACAGCTTGATGTTCGCTTTTCAGCTCTACAATAAGTAGAGGAAACATGCCGGCCTTTCACTCCATTTCCAGCCATTACTATCTGATTACGTTCATATTCGTTTTTGTTTGGGTCGGATAGAACTTTAAATCAGGTTAGTTCTCATTTAGTTAGCCGTGATCTAGGCCATTGAAACCGATTGAATAAATAGTTCAGTCTTGGTTGACCACGTGGCATGAAACAGTAGTCAGTCAATTAGGTAAAGTACGTCCGTGTTCTCAATACTCGTTAAGGAAAGAACTACAGGGGTTCACGGGGTTCAACTGGCATTCTAACGGCAGCAGTTCATTGTATGTTCAAATCAATAATTGAAATACATAAATAGGTAACAATACAAGAGAAAACAAATTAAGAAACATTGGCCCAGAACCTCATTATTTCATCATTTTTAGTAGCTTTTGTTGAGATGTCGAAAGTGACACCCATGAAGAAAAGGAAGCGTTCCTCGTTGATTTCCTGGAACATGGTTTCTCGTTAAGTGAGGTAGATGTTCGAAGCATCGATGGTCAAGTAGGATAACACACGCTCACTTTGATTGTCAATTCGATCTCAGTGTGAAGGATGTTTGTGATCATTACTTGGCCATTTGGCGCATAAAAAAAAGGTGAAATGGAACAACCATTCACAACTATTAGTGTGTGAGTGATCCTAATCCATCGAGGACTCTTTCCATAGCAAAATCCTGGGAATCTGATTGACTCTCATCCATTCTTGCCCTTGTGCGTCTCTACACTGAATCAAAGAAAAAAGTGAATCAACGCGTCGGTTCACAGCCCAGGTCCTTGCCAACAATTGAGATCGACTTCTCGTTTCCTGTTGAGTGTCCGGACAAGGTCATTGTTGACATTTTTTGTGTGTGCCCTCCAATGGGAAACGAACCCAAAGAGGGGTGGATCAGAGGGAGATCCTCGATTTTCCCTCTTTCTCTCTCTCATTTCTTGCCATTGGATGGGACTTTTCACAAACAGAGCATGCGACAAAAAGGACGAACATCTCCAACAGACATTGGTGGAATTCGTCGTCAAGTTCAGTTTCGGTCTCGGAGACGGTGTTGATTTTTGTAGTTTTAAAAGCTTCCCCTCTCCTCTTTTATTCTGCCTTCGTCGATCTTCATTTCCCTAACTGGATGAAGATTGATGAGTACGGAGCCCCTTTTCGAATACGGAATGACTGTGTGAAATTCACTTTGTCAAGTAATCACATTAGTGGCCTCTTATTATCGTTTATAATTGAGCTCTACGTACCTTACCTCGTGGAGCTGCTCGTCCAGAGTGATCTTCACTAACGGCTTCCATCGCCTCCTGGTATTCTATTTCAAGGCTCCACAAACTAGGCCAGGAGGAGTAAGGAACGAGTTCCATTCATCCTTGAGCACTTCCACAAGAACCACGAAATAGGTCTTCTACTATGATACCATTCTCTCTGTCTCTGTCTGTCGGATAGAAAAACAGATATATGAAAGGGGAAGTCAAGGATGAGTGGAAGAAGCAAGTTCTCTCATCATGAATTCAAATTGTCTTTGGAACCACCCTAGTCTTTCCCTGTCTCCTCAATCTTATCCCTGAGCTGGTTTCAGCCTCGTATTCCTCCCACAAACGATATGTTTTGCAATCTCTTTGAATCAACCCCATGAATCTTTCAAATCTAGCACAGATGTCTCAGGGTGGCGAAAAACGAGGGGATCCCCCCTGTACCACTTGTCGACTTGGGGGAGCGAGATTCGACCCGGTTGACTAGGCCAAGAGGCATCATGTTCAACCTCAAACTGGAAGCCGCAAAGTATGCATTTGAAATTAGTGGCACAAACTGTGCTTGCCGATGGAGAGGGAGACGGGGTTGCTGGCGAAGGAAACAGGTCGGGCGAACTCCCAAGAGATCAAATTTCTAGTTCTTATTCGTGTTTCCACCCTTTTAAGAATCATCTTGGCAGCTTAAGAGAGCGAGAAGAGATGGAAGCCCAAAATGTTGGAGAACACTAACTGAATGCATGCTGCTAGTGTGGAGGCTTTTTTTCTAGATGGAGCAGAAAAGCCAGTTTTCCCTTCATCCTCGATCATGAGAAGAGGGAGACTCTCACGATAACCAAGTGTGAGTGGCTGGAAATTGGGAAAAACGCATTTCAGTCTTTGAAGGCAAACAGTCGAGTTTGCATATCTAGATGGCATTGGCAAATCAGCAGAGGGAAACGATGAGGGTTCCACGAGCTAGTTTTGCACCATTTCGAGAGTCTTAAAGGCAGATAAACAACTGAAAGCGCCCTACACTATCAGAGAACCATTGTTTTTAGAATGGACAAGTTATATGCTCCATTCATTTGATTTGATTTCAATTTCAACTTAAACCCTAACTTGTACAGTATTTCTAAGGCAAAACCAGCTGGAAAGAAACTTTAGCAAACTCCGATTTTGGTCACGCTTTCGCTTTGCATATCTAGATGGCATTGGCAAATCAGCAGAGGGAAACGATGAGGGTTCCACGAGCTAGTTTTGCACCATTTCGAGAGTCTTAAAGGCAGGTAAACAACTGAAAGCGCCCTACACTATCAGAGAACCATTGTTTTTAGAATGGACAAGTTATATGCTCTATTTATTTGATTTGATTTCAATTTTCACTTAAACCCTAACTTGTACAGTATTTCTAAGGCAAAACCAGCTGGAAAGAAACTTTAGCAAACTCCGATTTTGGTCACGCTTTCGCTTTCCAAGGCGAGGGTGAGAAGCTCAATAATCGGAAAGTAACTTATCATGGGATTGATCACCAATAGTATTAGTTTGCCCCACATTCCAAGCGGGAGAAAATTTCTTCCTTCTCACTTTCTTGTTAACTGTATGTACAGAATATGTATTTCAGTACAAATAGATCTCTTGATCCGAGCGTCATTGACCGAAGGCGAAGTTGAACAAAGTTATTGATGTAGAAACGATGATTCTAAAGCTCATGGCTATTCTGGATGTCATGAAAAGAAATCGGCCTTCTTTCATGGCGGAGTGTTTCTTTTCGTCCGTTTCGTTTTCCCCAGCCCTTTCAAGCATGCCTCTTCGTTCCCCTCCCTTACTCTGCGTTGCTCTTCTCTTTCTTTTTATCCAAATTTAAATTTCCGGTTTTTTGTGGCCTAGGGCATTCAAAGCCCGCCTCTTGATCGTGAAGACATTATGGACAGCAGCCCACTCACAAGCTCTCACAAGCACAAGCCAAGACTGCTGGCTTCTGGGCTCGTATGTACTTCATACTCTAGTGGAACAAGACATGAAAATTTCACCGAACTCTTTTGCATTTATGACTAAATTACCGACAACGACGCTCTTCGTTCCTTGGTTCGTCCATTCGTTCGTTCGTTCCTTCGTTTACTCGCTTACTCACTCTTAGTCGCCGAATTTGGAGGCCTAAAGTTTTCCCTTACAAATTCTAATTTTTTGTCGTGGTACTTTTCAATTTATCCTTGAACTCTCGGCTTTATGTATCATGGTTTCATTCAGTGTTTCACTCTATCTGGAACATTTGGCGAAATTCAAACGAAAACAAACAAAATTGAGGTTGGAAACTGTCAAGGTCCAAAGTCAGAAGTCACTCCCCAAATCTTCTGATTGATAAAAAACCTTGAAAAGAAGATGGAACGCAATAGTGCGAATGAGAACCGATGGAAGCGAGCAACTTTCAGATGAGACTCAAAGAAGAAGAAGAAGAAGCAGAAGAAGGGGAGGGAGGTTCTCCGGGAAAAAAATAGAGGGCTAGACATCAGATGGAGATGGATGAGATCACCCAAATCCTAAGACATGAGAACCAATGACACTACGAGCCGATTTCTCGAGGTCCAATTTAGATTTTTGAGCTTGATTTTGCTCACAATGTCGTGTCGAGGGAACAGGACGACACGGGACAGGACCTTTTTCTACTCTTTCATATACGTACAGTACGTACTGAACGGCTAAGGGTTCCCATTATTGTCCATAACTTTTTTGGCAATGACAGGCAATGAGGCTGAAATTGAGCGAGGCAATTCCAGCCACTCAAATCCCAAGGCTCACATGTCATGTCATAGCGAGATCTTCTCAAGGAAGGGGGAAAATGGAACGACGGAAATTCCAGGGTCGCCAAACGTTGGGACGTTGACTCCTTCTAGTTAGGCTCCAAACACTCATGGGCCTATTTTCTGGTCCTCTCTTTTGTCAAGGTCCACCGCATTGTTAGAGTTGGTCCAATTTACAGTTATACAAGTTAAGAGTGTTCCTCCTCTACTCGGTTCCATTAGTGTCAGAATTGGAACCCTCGTGGAAAAGAAGAGAAAAGTCATGAGAGTGTGATAAGGGGCAAATTGTGATGAGTTTGAGAGCACTTTCCATGTCCAAGTTGGGACTTGGGGATTGGGATTGTTGGTCGGGTGTTGAGTAAAGTGGGTCCAGCCGGCGTTCCATTTTTCTGGCCCTGTCTGGAACCAAAAAAAAAGTAGGACCACAAGAAAGGTGAGAGGGGAAGAAAAGTTTTCCCTTTCCATTCCTGATTTCAGGAGCATTTTTTCCTCGTTTTCATGGCACGCCATGCGACAGGAGTGTGAGATTGGCTTGATCTCATCTCTCATACCCGTGGCTTAAATGATTGCCATACGTACCTTCAGTATATTGCCCCTCTTTTCAGTGTACTGTCTGGATCCACCCGTGGTTCAGCACGCTACCCACAATGGTGCGCCAGATACGAACCATTTTCCATTGGAGACGGTGCTCAAGTATTCGTGCTATCCAGGATACCTCACGGTGGGTTTTGCCCATGCCAAATGTTTCCTCTACAACGACACTGCCCAATGGTTTGGTCCCGACGTGACTTGCAAAGGTGAGTTGAGCCTTTAGGGCTTTTTTTTCAAAACCATCGATCAAGGCTTAAGGGTTGGCATGTCGCTCAAAATTAACATGGAGCCCTGACTGGCTCATCTACCAATTCGTTGGCTTTGTTGACAGAAATCATGTGCCTCATTGCCAAAGTTTGTACACAGGAGCCTTGTTTAGGTTGCACAGCGGCCTTTGTCGAAGCCCGGGATCTTTATCGTAGATTTGCTCGTGATAATTCGCACTTAACCCTTGTTTGCTTGCTACCCAGTATTGTTGGGATCAGGCCTTCAAGGTTGTTTTCAGCGGGCCAGCAAAAAAGGCTCAGTGTTACGAAATTATGATGGGGACAGACTGACAGAGTAGAGAGAGAGAGAGAGAAAGTAACCTTCAAGTTGGATGTCCAACATCCTTCAAAAGGCACTATCAGGTTGCATTAGTACAAACGAACCCCTCTGTGCCAATGAAGTCGAGCTCGAAAGAAAGAACTCTCACACCCAGTTTGGTTCACGCGAAGGTAATTAATTATGGAATTGCTCATGCACACACCATAACTGAGGATACGGCCAACTCGCAGTCTTTTAATGTGGGTGCTCCAGAGGAAATACTAATCAGAGGCCTTTGAATGCCGGGGTTTGTCAGTCAAGGTCATCGGTGACGGTTCTTTTTATTTATCATTGAGGTTGGCAAAAAAAGGGTGGTGCAATGCAGAAGCTTTAGCCGTCTTGGAATAACAAGAATCGAAGACGACTGGTTGGCTGGGTTGAGCTCTTTCTTTCTGTCGGTAAATATATTATTTGATTCACTTCAAAGGCTCGGGTGTTAAATATTCAGCATGTGATATCGGGTTTTGGTTGTTTTTGCGAGCTATATTCTCTTAAAGTGAGGGTTCCTAGGCGACCAAGGGAAAGGGAGCACGTACTCGTATGTAGCGCGCGGTAAACGCCAGGGTTCCAAAAGGTAAAAGGTTTCTGGAGGAGAACACAAATAGTGTTGACTTAAAGTCATGGGTTCCCTCCATCATCTTGGCCATTTTAGGGGCCCCAAACCGACCCAACCACGGGGAGTGCCTTTGATTAAATGGAACCTTAAACCAACAAGGTCATCAGAGGTTATCATCAACTCGAGACCTCGTTCCCAGATATACGAACACTGAACGTATGGTTCATGGCACGGTATAATACGCAGAGGCAGTACGAGAGAGAGAGACGAAGAAAGAAAGAAAGATAAGATACCACGGTCGCACTCAAAACATTCTCAGCTCAAGTCCCACCAAAGTAGGCAAACCTTGGCACATTTCAAGAAACACTCAGAGCAGAAATTGACAGAATTAGATATCAACGTACACCTGGTCAGTAAATACTCTTCACCACGTTGAGCAGAGGGTACTTTGAAGCCTTTTAGTCGCGTTATTCCTGTTAATCGAGAACATTATTGATGTGGCTTGTTGGATATTGAAAGGAAATAAACGAATCAATATCATGAACAAAAAGAGCCACCGAGGCGTCATCAATCTCAATTAATGTACATTTGTAGCACGCTAATTTCCCCAATTGAGATCATTCAGTGTCAAGTTCACGCCCCGAACCGCGACAACTATTTGTCGAAGCCATTATTAGGCATTGATTAGACTCAAAAGCTATTCGCTATTCGTATTGGGTTGCAATTGATTTGCATGGCATAATGTGGAACACATTGCTTTTCTCATGCTCTCCCTGGCTCTACATACGAACGTACGTACATGTAGATCCCGGTCTTGGTCTCAAGAACACACCAATTTTGGTTCCATCACGTAGTGGGATGAGCCACAAACATGATAAAAGATGAAGAACGGAACCAAAGCCGTTGCCAACCCACAAGGGGGCCTCGAACCACTAACACTAATACACCAGAACAACTCATATTTCTTTTGCCTCTGCCTCCCACGAATGTTCCGGCCGCAACAAAGAGAAACCAGCCTCAAAAACCGGCCAGCCACACTCGAGCAAAAATGCCATATCTAACTACTGTAGTACAATAGAACCCAGGGACGTTTCCACCATTTTCTAGGTGCCGCTGGGGGTCTCATGAAATTGAGCATGATTTTTGGTGATTAACCTTGGATCCACGCCCGAGTAGGTTGGCGTGGTGAGCTTCTTTCCATCCAGGCCAGCAGGCAGACTTTGGGAATCTACCCGGGGAAAAAGGGGACAAGTAGGAATGGAAAGAAATATGGATACCCATCGGGGATATGACACCCACCCGACGGAGTGAGTCTTATTCATGGCATTTAGAGAATGTCTGCTTATTTCGTTCCAGCCATCCGATGCAGCGAGCCCGAGGAAATCCTGAATGGAGATGTGGATCGAAAGTGTCAGACCTTCGGATGTCGGATCTCTTATGGATGTCGGGCCGGATACGAATTGGTGGGCAGACAGCATCGTTATTGTCAGGCAGACGGCTCATGGAGCCCCCGAATCCTACCAGAATGTGTTCGTAAGTGCCCTTTTTCCACTTGATTATGGTTCCAATTTCCATTCCGAGATGTCGAAGAAGGAAACGAGTACTTCCTTCCGTTATTGGTTCATTGGGTTCATTGTGCGGTGGATCCGTTCTTTTTTTTTTGTTTTAGCAATCCAGTGCGAGATCCCTCACAATCCAGAGAATGGCCGAGCCGTGTATGCGTCAGTGTCTTACAACTCACTCATATCGTACGAGTGCAACTACGGCTACACGCTCATCGGGGACAGCGTCCGAAGGTGCGAGCGTGACAAGCAATGGACAGGAACTCAGCCATCATGCAAAGGTACTTTTCAATCACGCATTGGGGAGATGGGGAACAACAGCGGGCAAACAAGGCAGGCCTTAGCCAGATGAGGTTATGAGGGTGGGCTTTTCCATTAGCTGAAAGGTCAAATCAGAAGTCATGTTGTCCACCACACACTACTTTCCTCGTTCTCTAGACATTTTTGCCGACTCGGCGATCCTCTGAGGACCAAAGGCCATCTTGGTATTGTGTGAGGGCAAGAATGCCCTCCATTCGCTCACCTCTTGGTATTGCTGGCCAGCTAGGGGACGGCCTTGTGGCCTTGTGCGTGCTTAGAGAAATTAGGATTCATGTCACATGAGGGTTTTGGGCAGGTTGGCCTTGTTTTCGGCTTTTTTTAACTCTTTGTCAAAGAAAGATAGAGGGAAAAAGTTTTTCGCAATTGTGCCGGCCAGACAAGCCCCGGTGAAGAAGTGGATTATCAACTCAAAGGAGAGTTTACAAAGAGAGAAAATGGGTATTGAACTTTGTTCAAGCTGAAATCTTCATTTATGTGCCACTGACGTGTCTTCCAATTGGGTTCCCAAAGCTTCGCTCAGGTCAGGGAAAGATTGGGCACGCCATCACAAGATCGAGAACAGAAAGTTCACGTTACGAGTACCTTTGGCGACGCTTCCCTCCTCTCATGGTTGGTTGGTTGGTTGGTTGGTTTGTTGGTCGGGTGACGCCCATGAAAGTCAGGAGACTAACAAGACAGAGTTCAAGCTTATCACAGTTGTTCTATGGCATATTTTCTCCCTCTTAAAGTTGACGTTTCATTTGGACCTTAAGCATCTCGAAAACAATTCAACTCGACCTTTAGAAGGACTTGGAAAAGGTTTTGGAACAACAGAAAGCAGCATATATGTACGCACATAAACCAACGGCCATGCAAGTCTTTAAAAGTGGAAATTGTGAAATCAAAATGCATGGCTGCGTTAGTGATCAGGTAGTATAAGGATCCATCGGATATGAACCAATGAGTTTTCGGGATTGTGTGTTGAAACTCTGTATCCTTTGCGTACGTCGAGTGCCAGTATAAACGGCACTTTGGTCTGCCATTGAAAATTCACTGAAAAGGCTCGAAATGATAAGGCCAGAAGCAAGTGTTATGTTAAAGACACTGCAGTTGTCCTCATTTGATGCTGGACCGATGAAGCGTACGGTTTTTGAGGTAGCTGATTTACGCTGGTGATGGTGGTGGTGGTGGTAGTGTGGTGTCGGTAGCAGTAGTAATGTAGTGGCGTGGCGGTGTGGTGGTGGTGGTGGTGGTATCATTCGTAGTCAATAGGCACTCGTTTCACGAGAGTCATAAAAGTGGAAGGAGAAAATTGGAGCCATGCCTTGGAACACTGGATCATGTTGGCTCAATGAGGACGTGCTCGAGCTTGATTCCAATCGAATGGGTTTCAAAACTAGGACAAACGAAAGAGGGTCGTCATCGGGAGGGCTACTAAGCTATATGTACGTTCCATGACTGCCAAGTTCACATGGAAAACTCTCAAGTTAGTTTCCTTGGCGCATGCAGCTGAGAACGCGAAAAGAGGCACTTCAAAACTTGTTTGGGGCTGAATGTGACCCTCTTTTGAACTCGCTTCCAGACTTGGTCGACACGTTAATTTAGGCCCCTAGCCAGAGTCTTATTGCTCCCGTAAACTAACATGTAACCCTCTTTCACCCATCAGAGATCAATTGTGGCTCTCCTGGGATCCTACCCAACGGGTGGTTGGAAGGGACACGGACCACCCTCCATGCCGTGTACATTTTCCCGGTGTCAGGAGGGCATGACCTTTGAGGGACCTTCCTACCGAACCATTTGCCAAGCGGATGGACGGTGGAGTCATCCGTTGCCAAGATGTTATGGTGAGTGCTCAGACGGATTAATGATCGACAGCAAGTACCACTCCTATTGCAAACCGTGCGAAATGTCTTCAAAGTATATGTGCTACCCGACCTTTTGGAGAAAAAAAAATTCAATCACCTTCAATCTTTGAGAGGGTTGTACTACGAGTATATACATAGAATCCACGCTTTTTTGGCATTAGAGAAGGGCAAATTTCCCATGAGGTATCCAGGTGAAAGCTCCCGCTGAATTTACTAGCCCCTGAAGAGCTTAAGAACGATAAAGAGTTGTTTGCCAATCATTCCCATGAGAAAGGCGAGGCTTGACCCAGATTCCATTTTTTTGGATTTCGCGGATATTGTTCTCACTTGCCGCCAGCACGCAGCTACCAATATTGGAGGGAAAAAACAGACGACCATTTTCCATGTCAAATGACAACCTCTGAATACAGCCACATCACCGTCTCTCCTCATTCATTCCCGGATTCGTGGGTTGCGGACTGATTCCAAGATGTCGTTTGATCTTTTTTAGCTCCCTGCGTTGTTCCGCACATTTCCCACGGTTTCGTCTCGGATCGAGCATCCGGTTCGAGTGTTCCACACAGCCAGACCATCGAGGTCCAGTGTCTGTCTCAGTTCCAGAAGACGATGAACACCACATCGATCTGTAAAAATGGAACATGGTCTTCGGTCCCCAAATGTGTGCCAGGTAACAAAAATGATAGCATAAATAAAGTAATTAGCCCGAAACTCTGGGGCAGATCTTTCCAATTGAGTGAACGCGCTGATGAAACGTCTCGCAGCATATTGTGCGGATGAACGAGAGAATTCATGACTCACATCCACTCTTCCCTGTTCCAAGGTCAATTCTCATAGGAAGCAAAGCTCTCATTCCCTGTTTCTCGCTCACCATCCATTCTAAAGACAAGCTCTCAATTTTTTGTGCCCCCCAAGAGAGGAAGAAGAATGGAGGGAGGAGATTCATTTCGATTTTCATCTCTGTATGAGAATGAAAAGATCTTCTTCGTTAAGCTTCAAAGGCATTCAAGATGAAACAAATGATCCTCGGAGAACACGGCAGACGCAAGACGGATTGCAAAGTGCAAATTGCCATTCGGTAATTGGTTGCTTGCCTCTGTCAGATATTTCAATCCCAACCATTATCATCCAGTCATGATAGAGAGATAAGACCTCGGTCGGAGAAGAATGCGCTCTTTGGTGTCGGGAGTAATAATGGAAGGAGGAAGTGGTTTTTTTTTTACCATCGTCTCATTTGACTGATAGTACCTGTCAGAAACCTCAATGAGTTGCTCGTCTCAATTTTCCACAAAGGTCGGCAGGGTTCTCAGTCTTCGGAGGAAGCCTTCTAACACGTCAAGTTATACTATTAGGAAGCTTCTACCCAAAACTGGGTCGGAAAACCTATCACCCGAAGTCTTTAACAACTTGCCAAGCTATTTGGATCTTTTTCCACGAGAATTTCGGTCCATACCTTTGGTTTGTCTCCATAGGAGCGAGCGAGTTCCATGTGGGAACGTGTTTGTGTGTTGGTGTTCCAGCTCCCCCTTTAAGCCTTCATTGCAAATAATAAACACTCCTGAAGAAGAATGAACGCCTATGAACCAAGGGGGTTCTGCCGTCCGTTGAGTGTCAGGGAAAACTCAACACCGTTTTCTTGAACAGCCTTGACTGTTACCTACTGCAATGAGCAGTAGATCAGCACAACGCTCATGTAATAACCTCCCTAAGCCGTTTTGGGAGGGAGCCTCGAGGGCTTTGAAGCAAAATCTATGCCCTGTATACACTGGCATTCTGTTCTTGTTGTCCCTAATGAAGTTATTTTGTGCAAGTGTTCCCATAGGAGATTGCATATCTCTTTAACTGGGCTCGGCTACAATGGAACAGGAGAGTGGCTCGACCTGTCCCTAGAGAGAACGGCAGGCCAAGGCATGGGATTCAAGGGAAAAATCAGGCACATTTATTGTGTTTGGCTTATCTTGAGATGTGATCCAGGATAGCAGAGGGCTCTCCGCAAAATAGCCAATGGCCACAATGCACCTGGAACAAGTATGCATGGCTATAGACTCAACCCTACGGCTCAAGTATGATGCCTTTCAAAACTGAACTCGAGGAAGTACGTACATGCCTATATAGAGTAGGTATCGTATATAATACGCATTTCGTTGGGATCTTCCCTTCAAATTTCAAATAGACGAAGCTTGAAAGTCTTGCTAACGTCACGAGTCCTGAAATACCGTTTCCGCCCCCACTGCTTGTTCCAACAGAGTTCCAAGTAACTCGGAAATGCTCTGGCTTGTTCCATGTTCTGCCATATCCCATTAAAGAAAATAACTAAGATGGTTCACGATTTAGAATTCTTGAAACGCGATCTTCAACGGTTACTGGAATTGCTTCGTTGGATTTGGAAGCCCCTCGTGGACTAGCTGAACCTCTCTATGCCAGTTTTCAAAAGTACCCCCTCTCCCACCTCTTTTTCCGCATACCCCACCGAATGTGGAACAATGTGTTTGGAACAATGGGGTCCCATTTGAGGGTACTAATGAAATAGGGGGAACTTTTTCACTCCTCAAGCAAAATCAAGCCGATCATGTTTGGGTTGTTGACCTACCTGCCTGTCTGTGCAACTCTGAATTTAGTTTGCAGTGGAGAAGAACAACTTATGTAGGACGTTCCAATCCCAAGGCATGCCTGAACCTAGCGTTCCAAACGGATCAAGAGCATGAGCACATTCCATGATCACACAGGGCATTGCGTCCTCGAGGCTATTATTTGGCATTTAAGGCGATGTTTTAGATTGAGGTTGCATTTGTGCCTCCACAATTAGCATGGTAATCCTAGGGAACCGGCATTCTCATTACCGGGTATGGGAGCATGACAGGTCGTTCCCATTCGAGGCGACGTAATCACTCTAATGGAAATACCAACGTCTCCGCCTTTGTCCCGGCCTCTCTGGAACTGGCCTTCAATCCGTGTTTGAGGGTCTACAAGTAGTACATGTCACTTTCTTTAACGCTCATTAGGGGAATACTAACACCCACATTCTCACCCATCGCTCTAATGCATCGAGACTCCACCGCATCATGAATTGGTTGGGGTCATGAAACCCTTCTTTTCGTCTTTTAAAGCCAAATGCACTGAACTCCCTGAGGCTCCCCAAAATGGGATGGTGGTGGCGCCGAGGTTGGACCACGGCATGGTGGGAAAATTCGAGTGTCGGGATGGTTACATGCTCAAGGGCCACAACACCACTCAATGTTTCTTTGGGAATTGGACGGGAATGACACCATGGTGCAAAGAAGGTACGGTTCCGTGTTCAAAACCCAGGCAGACGTTTTTCTACTTCGTTGGGCGCTAACATGAATTTCCATTATTCAGTGTTCTGTCCGTTCCCGGGATTTGTCGAGAACGGTAAGGTGCTTCTCGTAGGGGCCATGGGGCTATACGAATATCGGCCTTATGTCAGAAAGATTCGAAACAACCGACAAATCATGTATCAATGCAACCGAGGACATATCCTGATTGGAGGACCCACGGGGGCCACATGCATTGATGGTCAGTGGAGTCCCGCCGAACTACCGAGGTATGAGCATTAATCTTTCACGTCTTCCATCTGTCTTGCAACTCGCTGTTCTGGTTCCCTTTAAAACACATTCAAGGATTAAGACTCAGCAAGGCGTAATCTAAGGGGACTCTAAAAAGAGGGTTTAAATGGAAGGTTAAAAGTGCTTTTGATGTCATATTATGATTCCAAATCAAGCGCTAAGGATGGCTGCCAATCCTTGTTGTATTATTCGTCTAGGAGTTGGGGGAGGGAGGTCTTCTTTTTCTTTATTACATATCAGAACCACAAAAATATGTTTGTTTTTTTTCCTTTAAGGCATCTCAAAGGACAAATATATACACAACAATCCAAATAGCGTTAAAGTGTATTCGCTTGATCGATCAAAAATGAAAGTGCAAAAGCCTTTCCCATTAATATACCCCTTCTTGCCTTAAATAATGGATCTGACCTGAAGTATTTTGCTATCCATAATGCTAAGTGATGTGCTCTTTAGGTACGTACATAATACAAGAGCCGGTTGTTTGGGTGGACGTCAGTGTTGGAACGAGCCGTGATCCATTATTATCATTGTGCCAGGCAAATATACAACCCTCTTGAGAACTAGAGGAAGTGAGAACAACGATCTACATTATTGCTCTTGTCTCGTTCCTTCCACTCCACTTACCACCTTCGTCATTCTTTGGCAGCCATCCATTCACCTACGAACAGTATAGTAGCCAGTTACCCACTCGCTATTCCTGGGGAAAAGAGGACTTGGGAGCAATTGCAATAATCTTTTGTTGTATCTTGTTCGTGTGTCGGGCAAATAGTTTTGATCAAGCCACCCCCGCACTCATAATTCGTCACGTCCACGTTTGCTCCGGAGCCGGGCAATAAATGTACCATCGACCAAGTAGTTCTCATTGGATGGCCAAGAGATCTTTTTAAGACTGAATGCAGGTATTAGTAGTTGGGTAGGCCAAGAAACACGCACGGAATAAAGGCCAGGAAACTCGAAGGGCAAGTCATTTATCAAGAGAAAGAGGGAGGAGGAGGAGGGAGGGAGGTGGAGGAGGAGGGCACCCTGCTAATGGGAATGGGAAGAGGCAATCGCCATATCGGCATTCATCAAATTGCCCTCAATTTTATGGGACCATGTTTCTTAGTGCTCTTTTCTCTCCGGGCTAACATGTCCAAATTGTTTATTTTCTTCCAGTTGTCAAGAAGAGGCGCATCCAAAAGCGCGATATGCCCGATCCCCGCCCACACATTACGGGCACGCCTTGTCGGACGAACCACCTCCTAACTACAACGAACCCGGAAATCAAAACAAGATCGTTCTGTTCGACTCCAATTGATTTTGTACTTCATATCATAGATGTCTTTTATGGTGCTATAATTGCTCATTTGCTAAATTGGCGATGGACGGCCACGAAACAGATTGCTTGGCAAGCGAAGAAAATCAGACGAAAGTGGAAATCTTGCCAATATTGGAAAACAGTTTCGTGCCTCTGCAATTTGACTTTGAACATGGAACGCCAGGTTCATAAAACGAATTTTGTTCGTGAAGTGTCCTTCCAACCATGAACTTCTGAAGGAGAAGCAGTGACACCGAACGAAACCCACAAGAACTTTTTAGTTGTGTTTGAGAGATTTTCAAGTTTAGGAATACAAATCATCATGTATATAAAATGGAAGAAACATCATATTGTAATCTGCAGCCTGTGTCGTCATCGTTTAAGAAGAACAAAATGGAATTCTGAAAATATAACATTACCCAGAATGAGTCAGTCCTACGATACGAAGTAATTGGTATAACATGATATCCGATATTTGCGCTTTTGCATGTTATTTTTTATAGACAAAATACAAGATGAACTCTTTCTCAAGTTGTTGGTTCAATTCCTTGAGGACAGACAGGGAAACTTGGAACCGTTTGGATTCCTTCCTCCCCTTTTCAACGGATATGCCCGGCAGGAATAGTTTCTTCAACGAAACTTACAAGATAAGGGGGCTCCGAGATTTTTAACAAGGGTGAATTTCCTCAAGTATCACAAAGGGTGGGTGAAAAAAAGGTAGACCCCAAACCTTGATCGGTCCAGTGGGAGAGGAAAAACAAATGAGGCGGTTATTTCAAGTTGGTCTCTGGTCCCTCAAAACGAATTTCTAGTTGGTCCTCGAACAACCCTTGGGTAGAGAGTGAGAGAAAGGGAGGAACAAATCCGACGGACTCTTGTGTGCTTTAGGTATATTCGTTTGAAATTCTGAACTGTCTTGAGAGCGTGGCAAATGATGAGTTGGCATTCTGAGATGAGCTCGTCTCTTCCTTGAATACCAAGTCCTTTGAGGAGTGTTTTAATCAAATAGAAAAGTTCTGAAGGTCAAACCCAAGGTGAGAATGTGAGGGTCTTGAATGAACTTGTCCGCCCAGCTTGGCCTGTCCATGACTCTTCTTGAGTTTGCTTTTGCCTTTTCAAGGGTATTATCAATCTCATCATCTGAGGTTTCCAATCAACTTGGACGATCCGGAACTGAGCACGCAAATGCTTGATAAAGATTGTCACAAAGTTCGATGATCAAGATCAATCAAAGGGCGCCAACTCCAAATGAGTAAGTCAGATATGCGATAAGGAAGTGTTGGCAAAGTGCTTTGATGTTGAATAACTCATTTTCACATCGTGATCCATCCAGGATGAAGGTAAATCTCTCTCACTCGAAACATTTTTATGTTCAACTAAGTGAAATCCATCCATTCCTATTTATCGTACTCTTACCTTCCATCTTTAGAAACTAGCCGCCATTTTTCTCAGTCTGAGCATTTTGCTCTTTGAACCCGTCAGAGCCATGCAACGCCCTCCAGGAGGGCGTCCTATGTACCCTGGTGCTTCAGGACCACCTTCGTCAATAATGAGTCCGGCCATTTGCTCCGGTATAACGGGTCTCGTGGTGGGTACCGGAATCGGCATTGGCATCGGCGCTCTCATCTTCAACCGACCGTGGAACCGTGGGAACGTCGGTGGCGGAATCTGGTTCGGCAAGCGGAGGAAACGAGATCTATGGAATCACGAAGAAGAAGATGACGACGATGATTGACACACTCGTCTTTTCACATTGCCAATATTAATAAAGTACTAGAAAACAGTGATCGGCGCGTTTCTTCTGGCGTAAGCTCGTTTTTAGCGCGGATTTCTTGTCGACTGTCACGCCCTCTGGTTAGACTTGAGTCTATCACTTGAATCTCTAAGTTTAGCAGCTGCTTTCTGATGCAATGCCACATACACGTTGCGAGAAATCGGGTAGGGTCATTGGGTGGTTAAAGATAGTGTAATAAGAAAAGTAACAATGGTGTCGAAACAAAAGGGTGAAAATGAAAGATTGAAAGTGGAAGATACCCAAGACACGTCGAAGGATCCTCCTGTGACCGCCGAGGAGTTGCAATCGGCTTTAAGGAATTTTATTACATTGGATGCCGAGCAAAGGAAACCCCCTGTGAGCAAGCCCAAACCCTATCTACCGGAGTCCAAAGCGAATGGCAGAAGGAATGTCTTGGTCACTTCGGCTTTACCGTATGTGAACAATGTTCCTCATTTGGGTAATATCGTGGGGTGTGTTCTCTCTGCCGATGTATTTGCTCGCTTTTGTCGATTGAGAAACTATAACACCCTGTACATTTGTGGAACGGATGAGTACGGTACGTCCACGGAGACCAAGGCCCTTAAAGAAGGGTTGACCCCTCAGGAGATTTGTGATAAGTACCACAAGCTTCACGCCGATATCTACCGATGGTTCAATATCGCCTTTGACCATTTTGGTCGAACTACAACTCAACAACAGACAGAGGTGGCTCAGGACATATTTTGGAGCCTTCATAAGGCTGGAAATTTGTTGGAAGATGCTATTGATCAGCTCTATTGCGAGAAGTGTGAAAAGTTCCTGGCTGACCGGTAAGTTCTTTTCCAATGCTGATGTAGACGCCTTTCAGGATATGTTGGGGATGTTTCAGATTCGTGGAAGGAGTGTGTCCTATGTGCGGCTTTGATGATGCCCGAGGGGATCAATGCGATGCCTGTGGCAAGCTCATCAACGCTCCTGATCTCATTAAGCCACGATGTAAAATCTGCTCGACTGCGCCTAAAATTAAGCAGAGCCGACACATTTTCCTCGATCTGCCCAAGATTGAGCCCGAATTAGACAAATGGTTGACGGAAGCCTCCAAATCCTGGACCAATAACGCTAGAGTGATTGCAAGATCTTGGTTGAAAGGAGGTCTTCAACCTAGATGTATCACTCGTGACTTGAAATGGGGAACACCAGTCCCTATGAAGGGATATGAGGACAAGGTGTTCTATGTTTGGTATGATGCTCCCATTGGATACATCAGTATCACGGCCAATTACACGAAAGATTGGGAGAAGTGGTGGAAGAACCCGGACGAGGTCGAACATTACGAGTTCATGGCCAAAGACAACGTTCCGTTCCATTCGGTGATCTTCCCTGCTTGTCAATTGGGCACCAAGCAGGACTGGACAATTGTTAACCATCTCATGGCCACGGAATATTTGAACTATGAGGATGCCAAATTCTCTAAGAGTCGAGGAATTGGCGTCTTTGGCAACGATGCCATGGACACTGGGATTCCAAGTGACATCTGGAGGTTCTACCTCACCTATATTCGCCCCGAAAACCAGGACTCCGCATTCCAGTGGGACGATTTGATGCTCAAGAATAACTCCGAGCTGTTGGGCAACTTAGGGAACTTCGTGAACCGCGCTTTGAAGTTCTGTAAGGAAAACTTTGAGGGTAAGATTGTCGAGATGAAGCTGAACCTGGATGACCAGAAATTCCTGGTTTTGGTCACGCGACATATCAAACAATATGTGGAAGCCTTGGAAGGGGCCAAAGAGCGGGACGCCATCGTTCAACTCTTGAGCATTTCTCGTCTGGGAAATCAACTCATGCAGGCCAACAAACCCTGGAAATTAGTCAAGAGCGAATCAAGAGAAGATCGAGCTCGAGCTGGAACCGTGGTTAGCTTGAGCGTGAACACGGCGTGTCTCCTGTCCATTTTAATCGAGCCATTCATACCAGATATTGCCGGCACCTTAAAAAAGCAATTGAACTTCGCACCAGGCTCTGCCCCGGTTCTGGATGTCCATTTTTTATGTCTCTTGAAACCCGGGCATGTTATTGGGGATCCAGCTCCAATGATTCGCGAGATCAAAGCCGACGAAATCAAGGCACTGAAACAAAAATATCAGGGCGATCAAGAGAGTCGCGAAAAAACCAAAGCGACGAAATATCCTGGAAAATAGAGTCTGAGGCGTCATGTCTTCCACGCTTTGCCGAAATAAAATGCTTGAAAAGTCCAATTTTTAACTCAGTAATTGATTTGAATCCTTTACTTATGATGAACCATCTAGGAACAATGCGGAGTCCTGACCAAGCTTTTCCATGCCTTAATGAACATCCTTTGTTGCGAGGAGAGAACTTGAGCCCATGAGATAGAAGAACACCCTCCTTACCCAGACTTCTTTCAAGTAAAAACGAACATCACAAATCAATCTTTAAAACCATGTTCAATCTTCTGCTCCTATTATGAATTATTAAAGCGGTAGAGTGCACAAGATTGCTCAAGGTTATGAAGAATGAATGTGTGTTTTTCCTTTGGAACCTACGAGCATTTCAGGTTTTCTCATGGTAGCTGACCCTTTGATCCAGACGGTACTGACATCCTCATACGTCAAGACTCGTGACAATTGAAAATTGGTTCCAATCTCATTTTTTAGGGAGTTATATTATTAGGATTTTTGGGCTCACGTTTTGAATTCGCTCTAGTTATTAATATAAAAGAGATGCGTTCCATGAAGTATACCGTTCTCTAACTCTCTCTGTCACGTCAACTTGCCCTCTTAGCTCGATTTCTAAAACATACTCCAGAGTATAGAGACGTTAAATGATAAATCTATCAATCAAATTGGGTCTTCAGCCTTTGGCGTTCTCCTTCTACAAAAAGAGATAAATAATTAAATAAAGATGTCGACATTCTGAAAAGATAGCCTTTCAGGCCAACAGTTGAGATTTCATTGGAAAATATGAAAATAGTTCCAGATAACTTTTCGTGACAAACGTAAGAATTACCAGCAAAAGCAATTCAATGTTCTGTAACATAATTCGAAGCCATTGGAAAAGAGCCTTTATGAAAGGCAACAAAATCGAACTCTTCTCAAGTCTCTCGGAAATTGTGTGAAGTTGGAAACTGAACTTGTCAATCTGTCACAAAAAATGATTTGTTTGAATGGGGGGCATGAAAAATAGAGTGTTTCCCGAGATTACTGATCAATTGCCCCATTATGGACAAATGGACCAGAATACATGCTTGTTCTTCTACGTACACATGACTTCCTGCGCCTAAGGAACCCACAACTTACAATTGACTTCACGTTTCAAGCTAAAGATTTGCAGTAATTTTATAAGCTAGAAAAGGTTGCAACATTTGTCTCTTTGGCAATGATCAATTTTCGTCTCTCGAAGGTATTTTTTGGAAGGTAGAAAGTAATCAGTTTCGGTGAAACACGTGAAATCAAACCATTAAAAGAATGAGTTATGTAATGAAATATTCGTACTCCCTTCATAATAACCAGCTTACAAATCAAATGACGCTAAATCTTAAATAATTCCGTTAGCCAATTATTCAAAGAAAATGTAGACTTTTAAGTCATTTGCTAGAATCCACCCCTTCCTCTAATAATCATCAGGGCATTAGTAACGAAATTACAGCAATTCGTTCCTTTTTTGAAAACAGAAACTGTAATCCCATTACATTTTAAAATTGTCTAAATGTAACAACCCAAAAACTACAAGAATTACCCGTTACTCGCTCCTTTTTCAGCTTCCTGAGTGGCCTTCAATTTTTTCTTTTAAACGTGACAGCTGAGGAAGGTTAAGACCTTGGCTCAGCAGAAATTGCCGTTTTTGCTATTTTCATCTAACATATCATGAACAATGAAAGTCAGGATTGACAATTGTGCTTGCTCATAACTACTCTGTTCTTGGTTTCAAATCTTGTGGCATTTGCTGCTATATTGTTTACATCTTCTCAATCAAATTCCTTTGGACTAAAAACCTGATTTAGTGCAATTGTCAAGCAACGAAAATCTTTTTGCGACATTGTTTCACACCTTCAACAATCATTATCCCTTTCAGGGCCCTCATCTTGACTCCTCAAAGCGTTATGAAGCAACAGATTTTGAACAATAATAACAAGATTAAATGCCGATGCTCATGATTGAAAAGCATTGACACAAAGCATGGAGGTCTCAATTTAACTGGAGGTCTTTCCAATTGTGGTCGGATACCTCGGTAGGCTTTGATCTCATTATAAAAAGCGGGACTAAAACGGTGATTTAGGCCTTACCTTGGATCGGTTTTCACCCTCCATCCTTTCAACGAGGCTACTGCTGATCAATCATTTCCAGCCATCACGCTCCAGTTTTCACTTATTGAACTGTTTAGAATTCAAGATGATTAAAATTGGAATTCTAGGATCGTGCTCTTTTTTGTTCAGTAGTGGTTGAAACCCCTTTCATTCATTGGCAAGGAGTGCTTGGATGTTTCTGGCAACCACTGACATCAAACATATTTTGGAACTTTACACGAATTCATCTCGCTCGTAATTTTTATTCCCGCAAAAAAATATTGTTCTACTAATTCTTAGGAAAAGCAATGGGTAACGAGTAAAGCCATTACATTTTTTTCGAGTAACGGTTGTGTAACGAATTACTATTTTTGACCAACGTAATTGTGATTGTAATTCGTTCCTTTTACTGATGAACGACTAATGCCCTGATAATCAAAGGCATGATATTTCGGTTAGTAGTTCGATTCTGTGTTTTAACGAATTGACATAATTCCAGCTGTGCTCAAGTTTTACTTTTACGATTTTCATACTCTTCTATTATCATATTCCAGGCGTAAAATCGTTCAAAACAAGAAAAAGTGAGCAATCAACTGTCATCTCATTTTCTTAAAGGAAATGAAGGACAGATTGAGTTGGAGCTTGAAATAGTTTTAGATGACATTTGCAATAACAACACGATGCTCTCTTCATGAAAAAGAAATATGTTTTAAGAATGATTTCTCCTTAAATGTTGTAAAAAATCAGCCACGGGGCCCCCCATGCTGAAAATGAACTGCTCTCTAAGTTAAATAGGATTAGACTACGAAACAGGTTTCACTTTTTTGTTTTATCTCTCTGGTAGCTTTTGATGAAGAGAAAAGAAAAAAAATAGCAATCTCTTGTTACAAAAACGCTAAGTTTTTTTTGCTCCAAACTCCAAAGTAGATTCGTTGAGGGTTCCTTTCTATAAAAGGTAATCCTTTTACTCGATTCATTTGGATTTTATTGCAAAAAAATACTCACACGCAAAAAAAATATGGCTGGGGCCAGTAAAATTACTAAAATTAAACAATAGCTTTCTTCTGCTGCCCGATTTTTTTTCCTTCCATATGTAATATTGCACTTTTTGGCATTTGTGATTCAGCCTCTAACAAATGCAACGTCGATAAAGCCAATTTATCCGTTTGGATATTTCTAATGCCTTGAAGTTGTCTTTGATTTTTTTTTCCGATTTCATGATGAATTAGTGTCTACATTAACCTAAGGGACATGTCACTTTTTTCTGCTAGCATGTCACAATAAGTTTGTTTATCCACGGATTTCAAAAAATATGGAATGTGAACGAGCTTCTCGCCAAATCGGCCTGCTCTTGGTTATAGCAAATCTGAGGCACTTTTCGAATTAGAGTAATAAGATGATAAACGTTGATCTCTTCAACTCAAGGTAGGTCATTTTTATACCATCTACTTGTAAAGGGAATCGTTTCAAAGTTATGTTCTCGAAAGCTTATGACGCTGACCAAGAGCAGGCCGAAAATTCAAATTTTATGTATTGTTTACTACATAATTTTGACCATATCTCCTGAGTTCCCTAAGCAAAAGTTTGGGCGCAAATTTGGTCAAGTTCATCTATTCAACAACATCTTGTGGTCGTATCAAGTGCTTATTTGGAATAAAAATGTGGACTGCCGTTCGCAGTCCACATCCCTAGAATTAGAAGTCCGTGGTTCATCATTCTAGCGTGGCTGTGATTTTTTAGTTTGCCCTTTAGTGACGCATCTGACATCAAAAATGAACCCTTCTATCAAAGCTAAAGTTAAACAAAGTGTTACAGAAAGAAAACGACTCAATGGGAAAACTAAATCCTCAATCACTTGTATCCACATGTACATGATTGTACAAATAAGGAGCGACTGACTGAGCGTGACTTTCTTGTCACTCTGTAGTATCATATGAGTGGAGTTGTATGATTGTTAATGTTGCTACTAAACAGGCCTTGAAATGGCTTTCAGATCCATTTTGGGGGAGGCTTTCATTTCGATATTCAACCTGAAACCAACACCTTCTAACTACCTCGAGCACAATATTGGTCTCAAAAAGCGTTCCATTACAGCCAATATTGACAATCAGCTATTTTAGGAAATTCAAAATAAACACCCGAAAAAAACGATCCACGTTAATAAATGTTTATCTAATAACTGCGGGGACATCCGACACTTCTTGAAAACATTGTCGGTCGATTGCATCAGCTGAAATGAAGAGAGCACTTGAGAATTGAGATGGAACAGGTGGATGAGCTCAGCTTTCGCAGCTGGAACTCCTATGAATGGCAACAACAACACTAAAATCGACTGTATTTATTTATCCGAGCTACAATTCGGACGGAACTTTGGCCCCCGTGCATTCCTTCCTTCGGCCAGGGGCCAGTTTTACATTCCAGCAAGACGTCTGTGCATGTTCGAGTACGTTTTGAACCGGATTCGCCCAAACCCGATCCCGAGAATGATCCGTGTCAACATCAAATCATCTCAAGGGCTTGAACAAGTCAGTCTCTCCAAACTCGTTTTCCTCTCCGTTCGTTCTCTCTTAAGCTGACTTCATTCACTCGTACTTGTGAGCGCATAAATCACAGCCAATGAATCCTTCTGTTATTGCTCGATGCTCCTTCCATGTCGTTGTTGCTGTTTTAGCATTAGATCTAGAAACATAATTAGATTGGAATTGAGCTTTGAGCACTCGCGTTTCCACCAACGACCTCACGTCACTTCCAACTTCCAATGAGTTGCCGAGCACAGAACTACATGTACGAGTACATACATAGATAGTACCAGTTCATTTAGTGACGATGTGACTTGTACATAGAACGTGGTACGACGTTCAGCTCCACGAGAACGAGCAGCGTTCTTATCGTAGTAGTCCATGCATGCGCACACAACGGGGCTAAGCCGAGGCGAAATCCCATAGCGAAACCCTGAGCACTCTGGATCCTTGGAGGTGAGGAGGTGGACACTGGACGAGCTGGAGGCTGGAGGGAGCCGTGGTGTCAATTTGCATTTCATCTGGACTCTCAGTTACTCCGAAGATTTTGCCGAGATGAGACCTATGCGAAGAAGCCAGAGTGAGTTCGTTCAACCGGGAACTTTGGGGGCTGGCCGGCACCCGAATCAGCCTCATGACCGGGAAGAGGTGGCCACCTCGCCCATAGGAAAATATGGGCGGCATTTCGCAGTGGCCTCCAGCAAGCGAACCCCGGGCGACACTTCGGTGAGTTCGTCCACTTCCACTCCGCACGTGATCGCATTGGTGGGTTTGCCGGCACGAGGAAAAACCTACATCTCGAAGAAACTGTCCAGATATCTCAACTGGATTGGAGTGGAGACTAAGGTACGGAATTGGATGTACTTTACCTAACCTTAACCGGTTGTCTTTATCGTCTTAACTTGAGATAATCCAGATAAAACCACGTCCGGCCTGATTTTTGGTGTTGCCTCTGTCGGGCAGTTATGAGACCATAACCTTGATGGTTATTTAGTATGATCATGAAACGAGGTTATTCCCCTTTCAGGTAGAAATTCGAGTGACTTACTGCACAAATCAGAGTAACCGGAGCGCCCAGCATGAACCCACTTAAAACAGATCCTGACCTCAAAAGCGATTGCTCCAGATTTCTGATCTCGTGAGCATACCGTAGATCCAGTTTGTCTCATTTTCTACTAAAAATGTCCTTGGGAGTATTTTTTTCATGAACAATGAACATCCAGGTTTAGATTGCATTGGTAAAGTTAATATGCACAATTGCAATCGAGATTGAGTTCCGACCAAAAAGGGAAACGCAATTTGGACACGCACTATGTACTTAAAAGTGGTCATGGAATTGATATCATAGAATCTTTTCTATTTATCCTCGCTAATAGTAAGAAAAAAAAGTGAGAATGGCTTGTGAAAAATAGAATTGCCAGCTGGCCTAAAGAAAGAATAATCTTAACGCGATGTTTTTCCAAGGGACTTGAATAGGTCAATGATCAACATAATCGATGAGCTAAAATTTTCAATAATCTTGACCGGCGAGTCAAAGGAAGTTTATTTGATTAGTGCCCAATGTCAAGAGTATCTAGTATGCGGATGATGCACTATTCTCAAAGCCAATCTCATTTAAAATAAACAAAAGTCTTTACTCCTCCTTCTTATCTACCATTTCAGCAGAACAAAAAAAAGTTTTACGTATAATGAACGCTTGAAATAACACTTCAGATGTATCTACTTGACTACTTTTGAGGAGCACTCAACTCTTTGAAACACTGACAGGAATGGCAAATTTAATACGGGCCAAACCCCTGTTAGCTAGTCTTCAAAACAGTATATATAATGCCACTATTTCTTTCAAACACTTGATATCAGTAAAGGCACAAAGGGAGCAGATGCAAAATCACTAACGGTCTGCATTTGGACCAACTAAAAATAGAATCGAATCTCATTAACACGAGATGAAATAAGCAAACACCTATAGCAATGTTGAAAACAGGGATTAATTCTTATTTTATTTCACGATCGATCAGCTGTCCTACTTTGAGCCGCGCTCTCCCTTTTCAACTAATCCGAGTAGTGCCTATGATATCGTTCTCTGTGATTAGCCCACCACGTGCGTTCGTTGCTCTTAGTTATCTAAAATAAAGAATGCATATTTGTCTCTCAGAGTCCTCGAGTCACATATTTTCATCTCACGAAACAAGAAGTCATTGTTGACCTTTTCACGGACATCCGACACAATCTGTACTTCAATCCATTCCCATCCGATGCATTGCATCTCATAAACAGGCTTTTTCCGCCAGCACAGCAGCATCCTAGCAGCTACATTCGCCATCAGCTGTGCATCTAAGAGGCCTCTCTTTTTGTCCCACAAAAACAAGCAACCAATGCTTATTTTGAACGTTTTCTACCGAACATTCCGGGCTTCATGGACACCTTAGGAACCATGGTCGAGATCTAATCCAGGATGCAAGTGGTCATCACGAAGAACTCGCATTGCCAGGCTCTCCCCGAGGACTTCAGTCGTAACACCCGAGACAGCTTTGTCGATTTCCAAGCCGAGCAGCTCTTCACCAATGTCCGGCTTCATTTTCCGGAGGGCAAGCCTATCGAGGTGCACTCCATGGTCTTGACCGCACATTCCCGTGTCATCCAGTCTTGGTTACGGACTCAGAACACGGGATGTGCGTGCATGGTGGATCAGGAGCGACTGACTTTGCCGCAGTTGGACCTGATCTTTGGCGGCTATCGACGACAAACCGTGGAATCCTTGATGGAGATCTTGTACACAGGATCCACTTTGATTGGTGCCGAGCTGTTGATGGAGTTGGACAGGTTGTGCCGGGAATTTGATATTGATGCCGGGCAATTGGAGACGGTGGAAGAGCCGCCGGAACATGATGTCATTTCCGGGGACTTGCTTGAGCCTTTGGAGACCACGTATCTGGATTGTGGACATCATTGTGATCGACGGTTTCCATCGGTATGGGCTCTACAGAAGCACATGGAGGAATGCACCATCGAAATTGATCTGGAACCGGTCTTGGAACGAGACGATACCTCGAGGGACCCCGAGAACGAAACCGATCCCAGTTATGATCGGGTTTTTGTAGAAGCCCAAGATGATCCCCTGCTGGTTGAAGATTTGACGGATGATTATGACACAGAACTGGAAGAAGGTGAAGAGGAGGATATTGAGGAGATGGAGGAGGAGCCCGATGAAGAGGAGAGTGTTCCTCGAGATCACGTGGAGAAGAAAGAGGCCAAGAATGACTTGAAAGCCATGGCGTCCCAAGCGAATTTGAGTCCCAAGGTGGTCATTGAGAAACTGTTGACCTGCTATTTGTGCGGGCAGGTGGCGGAGACGATTGCCAGTTTGAGATTACACTTAGTCAGATCTCATTTTGCTGACAAGATCATGAGGGCCAGTGCGTCGAGGATTGATGGCTTGACATGCATCGGTTGCAACGGAGATCGACCATTTTCGGGGAAAATCAAGCTTTTAACGCATCTCGGACTGTTTCACAACGTGATTCTGAAGGTGGTCAAGAAAGTGGATCAACCCGAAATTTTTATGTCGGACAAACTTAGAAAAAAACAAAAGCGAAAGAAGCCACATTGGCCGTCCAAGATGATAGGAAGATTGCCAAAGAGGAAAAAGAAGAAGGAAGTGATCGTCCAATCCGACACGGACATCAAGAAGAAACGTGATGCTCTGTGGAAGTTCTTCAACGACCCGCCCACGGATGAATTAAGATGCCATTACTGTAGTAAACTTTTCTCAGACCGCTATCAGCTCCTGGAGCATTTCGGGCTACGTCACTTTTGGAAAGATATCCGTACCACCAAACCCGAACCGGAAAAGGTGAAACATTGCTCAATTTGCCAGCTCGATTTCGACTCGGAAACAAACTCCATCAAGCATGCAGCCACGCATCATAGCGAGATTTTGCGGGCATTGGTGAACGATCTCCCCAAGTCATTGAATGCCTCCACAATCCGGTCCTGCTGCCAGAACAATCGTGGGACATCTCAAAGAGCTTATCGAAGACACGCATGTACTCACTTCAAAACAGAGATCCTGGCCATCAATGGAAAAGGCCCGGGTGAGCAATGCCATCTCTGTGATAGAATGATGACCTCGATGGCCGGGGTCATTGATCATGTGGGCACGGCCCAAAATATGGTGCGCAATTTCCTGAATTCTGCAGAGTGTGAAATGTATGACAATGATCCGTACATTCCAAGTGCGAGTCAGTCGACGATGCTCAAGACCAAAACCAGGACGTCCATGGGCAAGAGGAAAGATATCTGATATTAGCATTGATGCGTGTTTTAGCGTGGATTAATTGTTAATTTGTTTGTTTGGTCGTTTTGTTGAATTAAAGATACGATTTTTGTTCGTCGAATCTCGACCCTGTGAACCTTTTTCCCTTCTTTCTTTGCCATATATTTATTGATAGGGAATTTTCGATGTTATAGGTGATCAATCTAGGCGATTATCGGCGAAAATATACCAATTATGCCAACCACAATATCTTCAACAACGACAACCCTGAAGGTCTTCGGATCCGAAATCAAGTTTGTGAGGAAGGTCTCCAAGATGCCATCAACTACCTAGAAAACGAAGGAGGGGAAGCGGTGGTGTTCGATGCGACTAACACTACCCGAGAGCGTCGGAGATTGCTCCATGATACCGTGGTCAAGAAGAAAGGCTTTAAGTTGTTCTTTGTCGAGTCGGTCTGCGACGATGAGACCATTATTGATAGCAACATTCGTAGCGTGAAGGTAATTCTGAGTAATGTTTAACATCCCTACGATGAATAAGGCACTCTAGAACAAGCCTTTTGTTACAGGTGACAAGTCCGGATTACATCAGCTTCAATGCTGATCAGGTGGTCGAAGATTTCAAGGAGCGTATAAAGCACTACGAGGCCCAATATCAGACCTTGGATGAAGAGCTCGAATCCGAACTGAGCTTCATGAAGATCTTCAATGCGGGCGAAAAGGTCCTAGTCCATAAGCACGAAGGCCATGTGGAGAGTCGGATCGTGTACTATCTCATGAATATCAAGATCACTCCTAGGACGATCTACCTCACGCGCCATGGGGAATCCAATTACAATCTACAGCAGAAACTGGGCGGGGATCCCGGGCTATCGCCCAGAGGGAAGGATTACGCCCAAAAGCTGGGCGAATATATGAACAGCCTGAGCATTCCAAATCTCTTGGTGTGGACCTCGTTCATGAGGCGAACGCATCAAACCGCCAAACACGTGGTGGGTATCCACGAAAGGTGAGACAAGGTGCGATCCATCGATGAGGTTGAGAATGCCTTGTAATCATGTCTTTCTACTACAGATGGAAAACGCTCAATGAGCTAGACGTGGGTGTGTGCGACGGCTTGACCTACGAAGAGGTCAAGGGCAAGTATCCGGATGATTTTATCGCCCGAGACAAGAACAAGTACCGATATCGGTATCCTCGGGGAGAATCTTACGAGGACCTCGTGGCTCGCTTGGAGCCCGTTATTATGGAGCTGGAACGCCATGGCTCCGTGTTGGTGGTCGGACACCAAGCCATTTTGAGGTAATCATAACGGTTTTAGAGCGCCTGTCAGGATGCCTTAGGTTGCCACGGTTGGCTTTATCCTTAATTCTTGCAGATGCATTTTGGCCTACTTTGAGGAGATTGACGAAGACGAGTTGCCATATCTGGAGGTCCCTCTCCATACAATAATCAAATTGGAGCCTAGAGCTTATGGATGTCATGTTGAATTTGAGAGATTGAATGTCGATTGCGTGAGCACGCACCGACCCAAGCCCAAAGTTCCCGGACAACTTCAAGATGACATGTAAGATCAAGACCTAAATTTATGCCATTGTGACTTGATTATCCATTTCACGCCCATTGGCTTCATTTCAGCGCCACCCAATTGGATCAAATTGAAATTCACCATGTGTGAAGAACTTGCTTCAAACGGATATGTTTGTATTTCGCTTTTATACTTTTGTGCTCCATGCAACCCAGACTCGGATCAATATATACGTACCATGAATGAAGATCATTACTGCCAATACTGCTTCAGAATCAGCGTTTTCTTTGTTTTTGCATCTGTTTGGAGATGAATGTTCGGTTCACCGGATGAGTAAGCTCGGAAATATTTACCCAGCCATCATGGTTCTGATCCAGAACCTCGAAGATATCGTCAATCTCTTCTTGCGATAACTGCGTTCCAATCACAGGTTCGAGTAGGGTCCGGAATTCGCCCTTATCGATGGTCTTGCCTTCACTCTTCTGAATGGCTGCCTCGATATTCTCAACATAACTAAAAAAGTGCTTCAAGGCCTGGTAGCTCCGAGCACTGGTGTAATCAAAGTTCATAACGTTGTACCGGCGCACGGTCATGCCAAAGACCGAGGAAATGACGAAAAGTATGCCACCCGTGGTCACGTAGAAGGCTGTGGGATGTTCTTCGAATCCATGCGTGAGGTTCATACCGAACGTTCCGGCCACTAAAGCTCCCGAGCCCACGGCCAAGGTGCCCATTTCCATGAAGAGACCCATGCGGATCATTTTGTTGCGCGTACTGTTCAAGTGGATCTTGATGAAGTCGTTGGTGTCTTCGATCATCTCTTGGATGTTCCGAAGCTCGCACTCAATTTCTTTGAGATCTGAATTGTAGGCTTCCAACAATAACTCCATTTCATCGTGAGCGGGCTTCGAGTCCTCCGTTAAACAAAGTCCCTCCAGATCAACTTGGTCTCGTAGAATATCGGTCACAGCACTTCGCACGTTCTTTACAGACATTTCGAAAGTGTTCAAGCTCTTTCTAAAAGCCAAGATTCGTCTCAACATGGCCGAATTGGGCGTGGCTGAGGTCTCTTGGAGCACCAGGTCCAACACGGGCTTCAAGATGTTCAACAATCGCTTGAACTTACTCACCACGTGACCTAAGGCCGTTTCTAGTACAATCACTTCGAATTTGTCGTGCGATCCGTTGTTCAAGGACTCCAGGAAATGATGCATAGTGGGCTCCCCGTTCCGGACCTCTTGCCGATTTTGTCCCACCGTCAACCGATGCTTGAGATCGGCAGCGAACGATTGGACGGGGATCTCCTCCGGACTTAGGATGAGACATCGGTCTTTTAGACAATAGAGTCGGATATGCTCCAAGCTGAGCAAGAAACAGTGCGATGAAGGCCGAGATAAGATCACGGGTAAGGATTCTTGTAGGACCTTACTCTGGTAGAACATGCGCATATCTCGGATAGGTAGATTGGATTGGTTTTTGATGTGAGCGATATCTTGCATCTTCTGTTGTGATAACGAGACCTGACCAGTTCCCAAGACCTCGAACATGGGGATGTTCCACTTGTTGGACTCATCCGACTTGGTTTGATTCTCGTTCAAGGTGGTGGTGTTCATGTTGGGATCTTCCGGAGAATACACTCGTCTGGTACACATGCGTAGAAAGGAGCGATTGGCGATGGTCAAGATACTCGATGAGAGCATGGGACTCATCATCCAAGGCATGGTAGAAGACTTGGGTTTCTTGTTAGGCAACAAGGAGGTTTGTTTTCATGTTGGACGATCCACAGCGAAAGGCATGAAAAATGACCTTGATGAGGTTGAAGAGGATTGAGGATTACAACGTTGCGCACCGAGTTTTATCGGATTGTTCAAAGCCAATCGTCAGTGGTTAAAGCCTAACAAAAGTATTAGAAGCTAAAAGATACTGGCAGGGCTTTTTGCTCCAGAAAAAAAGGAATTAATTATTGTTTCCTCTTGATTGGCCAAGGTAAATAATTCATTATTTTAAACATTCCTAATGTAAAAGAGGAATGATTTGAATTCTCGGTTAGTACACTAATCTCGTTACATATTAAAATGCTATAATTGTGACGACGCAAAAGACCCAAAAATTACGAAATTTTCATTTTTTTTGTGTTTTCATATATCCTAACTAAATTTGTATTTTCACATATCCTACCTAAAGAAGGCGGCTCAGGACCGAAAATTGAGGTTGCTTTTAACAACAATTAATGTGTTGTGGTTCAAATCTTGTTTAATTTACACTGCTATATTGTTTATATCTCCTCATTCAAATTCCTTTGAACTAAAAGACCTGACTCACAACGAAATCATCCTTTGGCTTGAGCACCGGTATGTTGCACCAAATCTTTTAACTCTCCCCATATCCATCCATGACTTTTTGAGCACAGGATTAGCTGTCTGTTTTCGATTTGAAATACCTAAAGAATATGTGCTCCAGAAGAAAGCTATACATGTACATTTGATACTTATACGCTGTCTCTTTTGGCCAAAAAATGTCCATTTTGGTTTCCAGGTATGTTGATGCATGACCATGATGAGTTAATAGTTTAATGGAAAGTACTTTTCACATTGCAAAAAAAAGCAATAAAAAATACACTAAATTCAGTCATTTCATCATGGCCTTCACATATCCTCAAAAAGATTGAAGCAATGCGTTAGTAAAGGAAAAGACACAAAAAACGCGATAGCTGACTTTGTTTGTTAGCATTAGCTATTGCATGTATATGTCCGAGAGACCTCAATGCTGTCAATTTGGTTTCAGCTGACGAATGTCTCACCACTTCTTCTGGCACTGACCGAGTCACACAGAACAATGTCTGGCACTCCGGCTCATGAAAATCAGTTAAACTACCCAAAAGTGTATAACACTGGAGTTGGTTTGTGGTTCACTCTAACAAAACAGCCAGAGCGAGATGCCAGTGATTTTTTTTATTTTTTTTTCATTCTAACGATCGCAGAACTTATGAGCGGTAAATCAATTACAGCTCCCTTTTCGAAAATAAATTGTCATTTCATTTTTGCTTCACTACCTCTGCACCTAGCAATTCGTGGTTAATATTAAACATGACTAAACCTGTAAATTTGCCTAAAGGTACACGGTTTCTCTGAGGTTTCTTTATTTCATTTATACTCCTTAGCGTGATGCTTTTATTGCTGCAATCTTTTATCGTGTGAACTTTTTTAAGGTGGAGAGTTTTGAGAGCCAGTCCACTTTAGAGACCATTTACTGTGGGAAATTTTTTGGGTGGAAATGCTTCAGTTTCGTTCAAGGTGAATTCCAATTTCGATAAGAGCGTTTGTTTTTATTAATGGAATTAGCAAAAGGAGACGTTCCCTCAAAAACGTAAATATTTCCTCAACTCAGAACGATTGATCAATTTTGAGTCAAGATTTCATGGCAAATATACAATGCTGTACAAATAGCTTTTTCATATCATCTAAAAACTGTATTTAATAAAAATGGTGTCCTAATGCTAATTAATGTGTTCAAAAATGTTAGTGGAATTTTTTATTTCAAGATCTCTTTTATGTACGTACAGTACACATTTTTTAACTACTTATGCATGACAAACGCCAATCTTGCACTGAATAAATTCTAGTTTGTTACTCCATTTTACCCTCAGAAAAAACGAACAGGCTATTTTGACTTGCCGCTATCACTTTTAGAGACCATTGCCATCTACCGTTCAAAAGGCTTTTTTGCAAAGTGGTTTGTTTACGAGGTCAAATTTGGCGCATTTCCCGACGAAATCGGAATCAAATTTCATTCCGTTTGGTCAAGGGACGGTTAGGCTAACATGCTTTTACTTGTTTCGGCGTTAGACATAAACCATTGACGCCTTTCATAAAACAATGATTTTTCCTAGGGTTTGTCTACCGAGTTAAACATGGGAGTCCTGGGGAGTCAAAAGGAGTGAAAAGGGAGGCAGGGGTGCCATGCTTCTTGGGCTTGTTTTTCCTCTCTGGACACCTTGCTTCTTTGGATTGGATCTGCCACTTTTCGTAACTTGCAGCTTGGCTTTTATATGACAGGATGATAGCACTATAAAAAGTACCACGGGTCCCAGATTATTGTGATTTCTTTTCATATTGAAGAAACCCATAAAAGAAATTTATCGAAGCAAACCTTTAAGTTGCAAGATGTTTTTACCATCTCTTAAAATGCTAACTGAATAACACCTTGCAGGTAATCCAGTTGGCATTACATCTTTATATCAATCAAAATCTGGACTTATTACCTTTTCCCACTAACTTACACCATGAGCCAATTCAAGTGGCCATTCTAGGGAATGATATTGTTTTTTGCACTTGCCTTTCCAAGAAGGTTTCTCTGTCTCAACTCTCCACTATATTGCTCTTTTCTGTAACTTCTCAATCTCAATCAACAGGCCCCTAACCTATTCTCAATACTGCTAGGAGTAGCAAATTGTTTAGATTTCTTTGATAATACTAGTAATAGATGGTATATAGTAGTAATGGTAAATAGAAAGATAACGATTTCTTTGGATTTACTTTGTCTCACCCACCTAATGCCACTACGCTTAATGACTTCAAAACCAAAAGACAGCACATCATCTCTGAATCTTCACTCATGATGAGGCCTCCAAAAAGTTTGTTTTACATCAATTTGATTTTTTTCAAGTTTTTTTCGGCGAAAACATTTCCTTTGAACGCTTTCGAATTTCACCTAAAGAAATGTCACGTGGAAAATTTCCCATGAATGAAGGTGGCATGATCCGGCATCCAGATTTTTCAAAGACGTAACAATACTAAACGAAGTGCCCCTGTTTTGAGAAGAAACCCACGGATACCTTATCACTAAATTGGGAAAACCCTACAACCGTATCCATTCGGCCCTGAAAAAAGCTGAAGTGCCATGGAAAAAATTCAGAGAGAAATTCCTTGACATTCTAAGCGTCAAATTCTTTGTAATTGGTGGTATGATCTTTTTTTTGTGACACAGGATTAGGTTTTTTTGTTACGAAGTCAGATGCCAGCCCTCTCGCTGGGCCTGATATCTGAATGATGGGTGTCTCAATTGAGGGATATTCCCGCTTCGTCATCACAGTCAAAATTGATTACTACCTCATCCTCAGGAATGACCGCAGGTTCGCCCATTTAAGCTATTAAGGCAGCAACTTTTTTTTTTAAATTTAAATACCGCTGTAACTGCAGGAACTCAATTATCAAATAGTCCACTGCCAACAAGATGTCTTAGATTAATAAACATATATTATAGTAACCCAGACGAGTGTCACGCACGTGGTAAGGTGGGGGCATTCTTGAACATAAAACATAAACATGAGACCGGAAAAGGAAAAACAACTGGACAGGAGGAAAATAAAGTCAACATCGTAATCGTTTTGGCGGCAAATCCAAACTCCAGGGATGTCGCCCCAACATCTGGCTCCCTCCGAATCCGTCAAAGGTTCGGACCCCTAAGAATCTTCTTGGTGAATCGTTTGGATCAACTCCAACCCTTTGAGGTGTTGTGCTCGTTGGAGTAAGATGAGCTTGTTTACCGGGCGATGAAATTCTGACTTTGAGAACGTCTTCAGATCTTTCGCATTTCGATCACCAACACAAACACGAGCACTACGAACAATTCCTTCCTGGTCCGGATAAGTCTCGATGACCCTAGCGAGTTTCCACAGGTTTCGTGGAGTGTTATCATCTTTGAGGATGACGATATCCCCAACCTCCAGATTTTCCTGACCCCTGATCCATTTCGATCTTGGTTGAAGGGACTCTAGATATTCTCTCCGGAATCGGGTCCAGAACTGATCTGCCAGGTATTGGGTTCGTCGCCAATGTCTTCGGCAAAACACGTCGTTTTTGACAAATGATCCAGGCGGTGGCAAGATTACCTTTGTCTTTTGGGTCAAGAGCATTGCAGGACTTAACGGCAAAGGACTCATTGGGTCGCTCAGATTCTCCACGGTTAGCGGTCTGGAATTAATGATTCCTTCTATCTCGCACAATAAAGTTCTGAAGGTTTCGTCGTTCAAGATGAGACCATGATGCTTCATGAGGGACGAAAGGATCGCACGGATGGACTTGATCTGGCGTTCCCAGACACCTCCAAAGTTGGATGCAGCTGGGGGATTGCGCTTCCAGCCCTCGTAATCGGAGCCTCTTTCATTCAAAAACGCGGCTACGGCCTCTTCATTCATCTCATTCAGAGCCTCTTGTAACTCTCGATTGGCCCCTACAAAATTGAGCCCGTTGTCAGATCGTATCAGGCGAACGGGTCCTCGTCGGGATATCATACGCCTCAGAGCACCAATATAAGACGATGAATCCAACGAATCCGCAATTTCAATGTGTACGGCACGAGAGCACAAACAAGAAAATACAACGCCGTATCTTTTTTCGTCTTTCCTTCCGTTCCGAATCAAGAAAGGGCCAAAAAAGTCAACTCCTACGTAAGAAAACGGAGGAGCAATGTGTAACCTGTCCTTTGGCAAATCGGCCATCGATGGTTGCTCACATTTCCCACGAAGGTATCGGCACCTCAAGCAGTGAACGATAACTCCCCGCACTCGAGAGTTCACACTTTGGATCCAGAATCCTCCCATTCGTATAGCGTTGATCGTCATTCCTCGACCAGAGTGTGCAACATCGTCATGGAACCTATCAATAACCAAGTCAGTAAGTCTGCTCTTCTTCGGTAATATTACTGGATTCACTTCACTATCCAGCAGTCTATTCAAACGACCACCAACTCGTAGCACACCCTGATGATCGAGAAAAGGAGACAACTTGGACAACGAACTTCCTAATTTAATTAGGGATCTTCTTGGGCTAAGAGTATAGGACACTTATCGAGCCGTCAACAGGTTAATTTCACTTCCATAAGATAAAGATTGCACTCTCTTGATTAGAAGCCTTTCCGCTTCTTCCATAACGTCGATATTTAAGGATAGCGGCACAACTGGCGACTGTTTCTTGGACTTCAAAAATCTCACAAAAATAATCCAAACAGCTATTATTCGCTTCAACTTGTGCAGATTCGAATAACGGTTCATCATGGAATGTAGAAAATGCTCTCTCTGAATGTTCGTTGCACGCACCACCTTAACCCTCTTCAATTCTGGATCATCTTCGCAAACGTCCAACCGGTTGATGGATTGGTTTCGCCAAAAACAATGCGATAATCTCAGAAATTTGGGTCCTTCAAACCACCTATGGGTTCGAACGATGTTAATGCACGTCAATCCCCGGGAGGCATTATCTGCCGGGTTCAGCGAAGTTTCCAAGTGATGCCACATCTCGGGTGTGCTTACTGATCGAATTTTTTGCACACGGTTGGCGACAAACAAATGAAATCTTCGTTCAGAGTTAGATATATATCCAAGAACCACGGAACTATCGGTCCATAGATGTTGATCAAGGCCTTCGACATCTATCTCGTTCTTAATTTGCTCAGAGAGCGACACAGCTAGCACAGCCGCAACCAACTCCATTCTTGGGATAGTAGTGGCCTGACGAGGAGCGACGCGAGCCTTGCCAGCTACAAAGCTCACATGCACATTTCCATTTTCATCTTCGATCCTCAAATATGCTACAGTACCATAACCATAGGTGGAACCGTCGCAGAACACGTGCAGTTCTCTAGAGACGATTGGGCCAAAACTTGATGGCCTGAACGATCGAGGAATTTCCACTTTGGATAGGGCAGGAAGCTCATTCAACCACCTTTTCCATTTATCCTCAATTGCAGGTGTCGTTAGTTCGTCCCAACCTCTCTTCAGCAATCCAGCTTCTTTCAAGATCACGCGACCGACTAGCAGAAACGGAGCAGCCACTCCCAATGGATCATAAACGCTGGAGATCATTGACAGCATCGATCTCTGAGTTGAAGGGCCGGGTCTCAACTCGATCCGAAAGCCAAGCGTGTCGTTTTCTGTGTTCCATATTACTCCCAGCGCTCTCTTAGTGGGATTTTCCACCGACTCGAAGGAAAGGTTCTTAGAAGCAGGATCCTGAGTTTCGTTTGAAACTTTCGTTGGAACGAAGGAATTCTGGAGAATTTGAGACAAATTTTGTCAGGTGAAACCCTCCCATCTTACAAAGCTCCTTGACTTCATTAGTAAGGTTCACTGCTTCCTCAACTGTGGCGACGCTCTTGAGGCAATCATCGACATAGAAGTTCCTGTTGACGGTGTCAACAGCACTTTTGCTGAACTTCGACCCGTGATCCGCAGCCGTTCGTCGAAGAGCATAATTCGCGCAACTTGGGGAACTACGACCCCCGAACAAATGACGAGTCATCTCGTACTCTACAAAATCTTCCGTTTCGTTGTTATTCTTGAACCAGAAGAACCGCAAATAATTCATGTCTTCTTCCGGCACGTGAACCCGATAAAACATTTTTTCAATGTCTCCGGCAAAAGCAACGGGTTCTTTCCGGAAGCGTAACAAAACACCAACAAGTTGATTGGTCAGGTCGGGTCCAGTAAGAAGTTCGTCATTGATGGGGCGACCACCCACTTGGTTAGCGCAATTGAAAACCACCCGAATCTTCTGTTTTTGGGGGTGATAGACAGCATGATGGGGTATGTAGTGGCACATGCCCATGGGCGTATTCTTCAGCTTAGCTGGACTCACCTCTCGAGCATATTCATGTCGGATCAACTCACTCATGAATTCAAAGTAGTCTCTTTTGGAAGACTGATTGCCCTGGAGCGTCCTCACAATAGCAGTAACACGCTTTAAGGCCACCATCCTGCTCTCAGGTAACACCAATGGTCGATTTCTAATTGGGAGGGGGACCTCATCAGCTCCATTCTTGTATCTGGTCCCTTGCTCCAAAATTTCAATAAATTTCAAGTCGTCTCCAGACATGGAGTCGTCCATACCTATCGTTACGAGCGAGGGTGGGAGCTTAGGCATAGTAAAGTCCGAATCCACCAGGCTGGAAAGCATCTCGGCAACCCCGAGATCTTTCAAGACTTCCCTTCCAACAATCCTATTTGGAAGAGCAAGGGTTCGATTGCAGGTAACTCTTCTCTCACTCGCATCTCCGCCCATTGGACCCATTACCGACCACCCCAATTTCATTTTGATGGCGTAGGGTGAGAGCGGGTCGGACTGATCTCCTATGATAACGTTCAAGGGTCGGAGAGCATCGGGTGTGTCGGCGCCAATTAACAAGATGACGGGTAGCTGAGGATCTAGTCGGGCAATTTCGGGCCTCAGCCCTTCAAAGGCGGTCCATCTTTCGAGTAATCTTGGAGAAGCAATCTCGTTCGGCTGTAAGGGAATTGATTTTCGCGTAAACACGTTTCTCAAATCCACTTTCTCACCCCGATCAGGATCTTGGACGCAAAGGCCAGTCAGTACGGTTGTCTCTACGGTTTCTTCCCCACTGACGGTGTGGATAGCAATCTTGGTTGTTGGGCCGGATATTTCAAGGGCCCTTTGGAGAGCAACAGTCGCAAATGTCCCTGAGCTAAGTGGATCGAGGAGAGCCAGACCTTCAATCTGTTTGGCCGGATCATCCGAATGAGAAACAACAACACGAACGACGCTCATGGCGACGACCGCTCCCTTCAATCCAATGGCTCTAACGTTGACCATATCGGACTCGATACGGACTTCATTATCTTTCTCTTTCTCAACGTGAAGCGATGTTGGGTGTTGCCTTTCACATGTCTTGCAAATGCGCCGTTGAGAGCACTTCTTGGAAAAGTGGCCAACACTCAGACAACCGAAGCACGCGCCCTTCTCTTTGATCATATTCTGTTTACTTTCTTTAGATCTGTTCAAGTATTTGGGACACTTCTCAACGTCATGATTAGCCCCACATTCCAAGCAAACCCCCATATTGGCGCTTGTCGAAGTAACCAAACTTGTCATTCTTCTTGGAAACCCTATCTTCTTTGGTCCGGAATCCCTTTCTGGAGGCGATTTTGGACAAGATCCGGCGGCCTTTATGGCTTCTTCTCCATAGATGGGGTCGCTAGCCTTATCCAAGAGGTCTTCCACAAATCTCACAAAGAGCTGGAAGGTTTCTCGGCTGCCTGGATCTCGTCTACTTCTTAGCACAATGGTACGCCACGAATTTCTTACATGGTAGGAAAACTTCTGCAAAAGCTCGCCGATGAATCTTGGTGAATTGAGCTCTGAATCAACAACTATCGAGGAACAACGAATCATGGCAGAGTAGATGTCTTGAAGGCCTTTTACGCAATTGTCCTTTACTTGTGGCCAATTTCTTAGCTCTTCCATGAATTTATTGGCAATGTAGATGTCGTTCCCATAGCGCCGTTTCAATAGACGCTTGGCTTCGTCATAGCACACTTGATCATCCACAAACAGACAGCCTTCAATTAACCTCTTAGGGTCACCCTCGACGACTTCCAACAAACGGATTAATCGGGTGCGTCCATCAGACAAGTGTTGCTCGATCACATCTTCCACCTGCCTCATAAAATAATTGAAGTACAAGGGATCGCCAGTAAATGAGGTTATCTTGGAACTGAAAGCAGTTTGGCGTCTCATCATTTCCACCAACAACGCTGTGTCCCCACGGGTAGAGCCATGGTCGTGTGCCACAACTGGTGGGGGTGGGGCCGCGTCAGGAGCCCAAGGGTTGGAGCGAATCGGATGCACTCGTAACAAATCGTCATGCAATCGGCGATCTTCTTCGTCAATCTGTTTCCTGGCTTGGATTTCGGCGGAGAGACTGTCCATCTCTCTTTTCAACAAGAGCTTCTTTCTCCGAGCATCCAAGTCAGCCAGCTCTTTCTCCAGGACCTCGAGCTCGAGGACACTTAAGGCCTCGGCCTGTCTTTTGGCCAATTGGACTTGGGCCTCGACTTGCCTCTCCTGCGAGGCGCTCGACCTGACACTAACCTGGCTCAGACGGTCGTCGGGATCATCAGCACCGTGGGCGCGGGCGTGGCTCCCGTGGCTCCCAAGCACCTCGCGGTCATTTTCTTCGGGATCATCATCGGTCCTGTTCATATTGTCACACTGATGTCACAGATTTTGTCTCAGCAACGTTCAAATCCAGGCAAACTTTCAAGATCTGCCCTCTTACCACTGATGTAACTGCAGGAACTCAATTATCAAATAGTTCACTGTCAACAAGATGTCTTAGATTAATAAACATATATTATATCAACCCAGACGAGTGTCACGCACGTGGTAAGGTGGGGGCATTCTTGAACATAAAACATAAACATGAGACCGGAAAAGGAAAAACAACTGGACAGGAGGAAAATAAAGTCAACATCGTAATCGTTTTGGCGGCAAATCCAAACTCCAGGGATGTCGCCCCAACACACTCTGTTGGGCCCTTTGAGGTTGATGGGGAAACCATTAGCAATTTAAAGGCTATGGCTAACATGCTTGGAGATCAGTTCTCCAGTGTGTTTTCAACCCCACTGAGTTTACAAGCAACAGCTCATTGTTCTAATGAGTCTGTTGAGATTGATGTTGTTAGTCAAATTGAGCAATTTGATGATCTCATAGTTACAGATCAAGATGTTTTAGCGGCCAACACGGACTTAAGGCTTTAGAGCTCTCCTGGTCCTGATGGTGTGACATCTCAGTTTCTGATGAGATGCTCAGTGGTTCTTGCTCCTATTATCTCGTACTTGATGCGTTGCATCTTGGATCAGGGCAAGTTTGCCGCTTCACTAAAATTAGCTCGCGTTGTTCCGATTTTTAAAGGGGGAGATAAGTCGCTCCCCAGTAACTATAGGTCGGTTTCTCTCACTTCGAATATTACGAAGGTGTTTGAGAAGAACATGAAGTCCAAACTTGTTGAATTTCTTGAGGTCAATGAAGTCCTTCCTCCTAATCAGCACGAGTTCCGAGCACATTTTAGCACGGTTACCCAACTGATTGAGCATTTAGAGCAGGTCATTGAGGTACTGGAAAGACACGAGTCAGTTGATGTTGTCTTTATTGATTTTGCCTAGTCCTTTGATAAAGTAGATCATGGCCTTTTGTTGAATAGACTTCATGACATTGGGATCCAAGGCAAGGTTCTCAATTGGATAAGAAGCTTCATTCAGGATAGGAAGCAAATTGTTAAGGTCGAGGGATCCCTTGGTGACATACATTATGTCAAGTCAGGTGTTCCCCAGGGCCCCTCCTTTTTATAATATTCGTTGCCCCGCTTCAAAAGCTTAGTATTACTGCCAGTTTCTCTTCTTATGCTGACGATACAAAGTTAGTTTCCGGTAGGAATTGCCAAGATTCCACTAGCCTTGCAAAGGACCTAGAAATAATGTATTCTTGGGTTACCAAGAGTAATATGGCCCTGAACGGAATGAAATTCCGCTTAATGACCTTTGGGTCAACTCCTTTGAATACTCCACTTGTAGATAATAGAGGTAAAGATATTGACCAAGTCTCATCTATGAAGGATTTAGGTGTAGTCCTCCAAAATAATAGAAAGTTCGATGAGCATATCCAATTGAAGGTGGGTAAAGCTTTTCAAATGTGTGGTTGGATATATCGCACATTTAAGTCCAGAGACAGCATCACGATGCTAACTCTGTACAAGTCGATTGTCCAGCCACATCTTGAATATGCCTCACCCATTTGGGCTCCAATGAGTTCAGCAGGTTTGCAAAAGGTCGAGCAAGTCCAAAGATGTTTCACTAGGCACATCACAGGAATGAGAGAGCTCTCGTATTGGGAGAGACTAGAAAAGTTGGGACCTTACAGTGTTCAGAGAAGGTACGAAAGGTATCTGATATTGTACGTTTTTCAAAAGTATCCATAAGCCTTGTCCCAACCAAGGATATAGGGTCAATGCTAGCGACCGCAGAGGCTTAATGTGCGTTTTGAGAGCACCTTCAAGCCTTCGAGAATCCAGGCTAGTTCGAACAATTAAGTCCACATCTCTTCTTTCTCGGGCTCCTTCATTGTTTAATTTGCTTCCCTCTGATATTCATAGGGAATACGTAGGCCTGGTTGATCCGGTAGAATCTTTCAAGTCAGACTTGGACAACTTTTAGACAGCATTCCTGATCAACCATATATTCAAGGATTAGCTCGGTGGGCCAACTCAAATTCGTTGGTAGACCAAATATCATGTAAAGATTGAAAGGTAATAAATAGACGAATTATAACCTTTCATTTTAATAGTACTGGGGATAACATTCCCTGTAGCGGTTAGAAAAGCCGTGAAAAAACCAAGCCCCCCCCCCAAAAAAAAAAATACTACATAATGAATTATCAACGGCTTTCTGCGTTCAAGCTATTCATTGGGGAGCGAAATCAGGAATTCTCTTGCTCATCGAAGGTTCTTTTTCAAGATACTTTGCCATATTCCGTATCTCATTTTTGTCGAGTTTTGGGGGCCCTCGGAGGTTCGGACAAGTTTGTCTTGTCCTGGATGCACTTCCTTGATGGTTCCAATTTTCATCTCCCGCGAAACTCTGAGGTGCCCACGATTGTAACAAAAACTCCAATTATGAGTTTTTTGTTTCTTGGCACAAAAGTATGTTAATATTCAATGGTTAAGCTCTTCCAAATTCTATCAACGATGCTCGTCATATAGAGACAGTGTAGACGAGAATTAAGAGATCCATAATTTCCGGGAGTTAGTGCAAGAACTTTCGTGGATGGGGACATGATTTGGTATATCATCGACTCTTGCATCAACGGTGTCAAGCCTTCATAAGTTAAAGGACGAGAATTCAAAGTGCTCAATACTTCACACCAGACCCACTTTTGTCAAAATAAATAACATCTCTGACGTTGTCATCTTAAATTCGTCATCACCCCCGCCCCCTCAAGATTGACATGCTTCTCATGGGAATCATTGATGAGTTTTAACGAACAAATTAACTCCTTTTGTTTGATTCTTACACTTCTTTTGAGTTGCAGTCTTCTGATATTTCGCCACTGGTACTCTTCGATCCCAACAACTTTCATTTCCCCTCTCTCCCCCTACCAGGATTGGGCAAAACATGGCCGAAGAAATGGGCGGTTGAGCCAATAAATTCGTCCTGAGGGTGTTTTTAAAAGGAGGCCTTGGTTTTAAATTGTGAGCATCCATCCGTTCGGATGGACACTGGGACAGCAAACAACTCCAAAATACGACTTGACTAGCAATCGGATGGGACGCCCATTCTTTCACGAAAGGAAATCCGGATAGCCTGTCAACAAACACCAGGATAGACCTTTCCTTAAATTCAAACAAATCTGAAGAAGCACATTCAAAAACTTGCGAGGGTCTCGGTATGGGGCAACAAAACGCGTTCTTTTGTTGGCTGGGTTGAAAGATTTGGATTTGACATTTATTGCAAGCTTGAACTGTGTTGAGAATATCTGATGCCATTCTCAGCCAAAATATTGTGAGCTCGTCATTTGGTCAGTTCAACTCCTGATGCGACTGATGAAACCGACTTACAGCTTCTCTTTTCCACAGTTTTGGGATGACAATCCTTGTTCTGGTATAAATTGCTTGTAGGGGGTGGTGAGTAGTGACTGAACTCCATCCTCGATTTGCTTGATGATGAGTGCTTGGTACTCATCATCTTATTTGGATACTTGACGGATTTCATTCAATCTTTGTCAGCAATTTCTGCATTATATTGGTTGTCCATTAATGTGGCAACGGCTATCTTCATGTCCCGTGCTCAGTGGGAGTTGAGTTCTCCAGGATCCTCGATCTCCCCGTGGTGTGGTTCACGTACTGGGGCTCTTGAAGGAGCATTCGGGATACAATGGTTGGTACCTTTCTGCCAAACCACGGTGAATTGATACGAGCTGAGTGCCATGTTATGTTTTAGAATCCTGGCATTTTCCATCATGTCTACAGTAACTTTATTCAAATTGGGTATTGAGGTGATAGATAGTGTGTAGTCCACCCAAGAACATGGACACTTGCAAAAATAAAAAGGCGGGGCTCTGATTGGTTGATTAGAAACTGGTCTCAAACACATAGAGTACGTATCCAGTAGGTCTGAGTGTTTTGAAAATTTTATAACTTAATTCAATCGTAGGGGGAAACTCAACCAGCGTTTTTAGATGCCTATTCTTATCAGCTTTTCAGAAATCATATTCATTTTTGTCGAAAGCAAGATATATGCGCTAACAGAGCTTAATCATGCATGAATTCGTTCAAAGATGAGCACTGGCCGTTGGTTATAGAAAGATTAGAAAACCTGGATCTGGTTTTGCATGCTAATCTTCCTACGATTGCTAATAACTGGACGGACTTCGTGACGGGAATGATTCACGCTTGTTCATCTTATACTGTTTATTACCGGATGTCATATTGTTGTTATAATTCTCCTAGTTTCGCTCACGTCATGTCAGGGTTCCCAGATACTCCTCCATGCCCCGCCCATTCATGGCCATCTCGGGGATAGGACTTAATGCCCATACCGTGTGGGGGCTCGCCGGTTTCGGTGGGGTCTGGATCTTGTCCTTGGAGCGTCTTCAGATTTATGCTGATGTTCTTTCACCGATTTTGGACGACTTCTGTCTTCACGGGTCGGGTCCGGATTCGCTCTTGGTTCCGGGACATGATCATGTTGTTGGACTCGCCAGAGGAACTTCCGGTTTCTCCATTTCAACCGTCTCGACTCCGTCCTGAGCATATAGCTCCGACGCTGCGGGACACACTCCACAATTTCTCCAAGGACGTCCCACATCTTTGTTCCTGGGTTTTGGATACGGACGATATCCCCAACCTGTAGAGAAGGTAGCTCCTTTGCTTTCGCATCATGGCGTTCCTTGGTCTTTTTTCTCAACAATTTAGCCCTCCGGTCGGCCTCCTGGATCCGGGCTCAAAGATCTTGCTATGCTGGAAACACACCACTCTGTTGGGCCCTTTGAGGTTGATGGGGAAACCATTAGCAATTTAAAGGCTATGGCTAACATGCTTGGAGATCAGTTCTCCAGTGTGTTTTCAACCCCACTGAGTTTACAAGCAACAGCTCATTGTTCTAATGAGTCTGTTGAGATTGATGTTGTTAGTCAAATTGAGCAATTTGATGATCTCATAGTTACAGATCAAGATGTTTTAGCGGCCAACACGGACTTAAGGCTTTAGAGCTCTCCTGGTCCTGATGGTGTGACATCTCAGTTTCTGATGAGATGCTCAGTGGTTCTTGCTCCTATTATCTCGTACTTGATGCGTTGCATCTTGGATCAGGGCAAGTTTGCCGCTTCACTAAAATTAGCTCGCGTTGTTTCCGATTTTTAAAGGGGGAGATAAGTCGCTCCCCAGTAACTATAGGTCGGTTTCTCTCACTTCGAATATTACGAAGGTGTTTGAGAAGAACATGAAGTCCAAACTTGTTGAATTTCTTGAGGTCAATGAAGTCCTTCCTCCTAATCAGCACGAGTTCCGAGCACATTTTAGCACGGTTCACCAACTGATTGAGCATTTAGAGCAGGTCATTGAGGTACTGGAAAGACACGAGTCAGTTGATGTTGTCTTTATTGATTTTGCCTAGTCCTTTGATAAAGTAGATCATGGCCTTTTGTTGAATAGACTTCATGACATTGGGATCCAAGGCAAGGTTCTCAATTGGATAAGAAGCTTCATTCAGGATAGGAAGCAAATTGTTAAGGTCGAGGGATCCCTTGGTGACATACATTATGTCAAGTCAGGTGTTCCCCAGGGCCCCTCCTTTTTATAATATTCGTTGCCCCGCTTCAAAAGCTTAGTATTACTGCCGATTTCTCTTCTTATGCTGACGATACAAAGTTAGTTTCCGGTAGGAATTGCCAAGATTCCACTAGCCTTGCAAAGGACCTAGAAATAATGTATTCTTGGGTTACCAAGAGTAATATGGCCCTGAACGGAATGAAATTCCGCTTAATGACCTTGGGTCAACTCCTTTGAATACTCCACTTGTAGATAATAGAGGTAAAGATATTGACCAAGTCTCATCTATGAAGGATTTAGGTGTAGTCCTCCAAAATAATAGAAAGTTCGATGAGCATATCCAATTGAAGGTGGGTAAAGCTTTTCAAATGTGTGGTTGGATATATCGCACATTTAAGTCCAGAGACAGCATCACGATGCTAACTCTGTACAAGTCGATTGTCCAGCCACATCTTGAATATGCCTCACCCATTTGGGCTCCAATGAGTTCAGCAGGTTTGCAAAAGGTCGAGCAAGTCCAAAGATGTTTCACTAGGCACATCACAGGAATGAGAGAGCTCTCGTATTTGGAGAGACTAGAAAAGTTGGGACCTTACAGTGTTCAGAGAAGGTACGAAAGGTATCTGATATTGTACGTTTTTCAAAAGTATCCATAAGCCTTGTCCCAACCAAGGATATAGGGTCAATGCTAGCGACCGCAGAGGCTTAATGTGCGTTTTGAGAGCACCTTCAAGCCTTCGAGAATCCAGGCTAGTTCGAACAATTAAGTCCACATCTCTTCTTTCTCGGGCTCCTTCATTGTTTAATTTGCTTCCCTTGATATTCATAGGGAATACGTAGGCCTGGTTGATCCGTAGAATCTTTCAAGTCAGACTTGGACAACTTTTAAACAGCATTCCTGATCAACCATATATTCAAGGATTAGCTCGGTGGGCCAACTCAAATTCGTTGGTAGACCAAATATCATGTAAAGATTGAAAGGTAATAAATAGACGAATTATAACCTTTCATTTTAATAGTACTGGGATAACATTCCCTGTAGCGGTTAGAAAAGCCCGTGAAAAACCAAGCCCCCCCCCCAAAAAAAAAATACTACATAATGAATTATCAACGGCTTTCTGCGTTCAAGCTATTCATTGGGGAGCGAAATCAGGAATTCTCTTGCTCATCGAAGGTTCTTTTTCAAGATACTTTGCCATATTCCGTACGCGGGCGTGGCTCCCGTGGCTCCCAAGCACCTGTTCGGCTTCGCAAAGGACAGGGGCCACCTCGCGGTCATTTTCTTCGGGATCATCGGTCCTGTTCATATTGTCACACTGATGTCACAGATTTTGTCTCAGCAACGTTCAAATCCAGGAAAACTTTCAACATCTGCCCTCTTACCACTGATGTAACTGCAGGAACTCAATTATCAAATAGTCCACTGCCAACAAGATGTCTTAGATTAATAAACATATATTATAGTAACCCAGACGAGTGTCACGCACGTGGTAAGGTGGGGGCATTCTTGAACATAAAACATAAACATGAGACCGGAAAGGGAAAAACAACTGGACAGGAGGAAAATAAAGTCAACATCGTAATCGTTTTGGCGGCAAATCCAAACTCCAGGGATGTCGCCCCAACAACCGCAAAAAACTTGGATTTGTCAAACCTGGGATCGAACCAGGAATCGCAAATTGGAAAGCAGTTGGTCTATCAATACGGCATGCCAGCAAGCCTTTCATACAGAATTAGGTGTAAACTAGGCTCTAGTGTAAACAAGGTTTTTCTTATGGAGTAAGAGCAAACCTCAATAACTGGGTGTAAATGTGCATCACTCAAAACAAAAATATATATTTTCGCCCAAAATTTCATTGAATTTTTATCATTTTATGACATTTCGTATTGATTTACGAAGTTCCCAGCGTTTGCCCCATTTGTACGTTGAAGCCGTTGAAGCCGTAAATTGAGGCTTTTCAAGGAAAAAAAAGCAACTAGAATCCTAAAACCTTACAAACCAAAAAGGAGCCAAATTCAAAATAATGCCTTTTGCAGGAAATCACCCATTAGATAAAACGAAAAATGCCCAAATGTCCGCAGGCGAACTTATCTCTAAACGGTTCTTCTCAAGTTCCCCATTCTGTGACCAAAATGGCTGTTCAAAATTGAGGTGCAGGTTGCACAAATTACTTTTATGCTGATAAACCTTTACACGAAAAGAGATTGGCGTTATTTAGCAGCAATTATGAGTCAATTTTAGAAATCAGAGTCTAATAAAAACAATCAATTTTAGGAATCAGAGTCTAATAAAAGTAAGTTTATCTTCATATTGAAAAGCATGATGAAGTTACGTCAACTTGCACTAAACATTTATATCACGCTGGCAAAGACTTCTTGTTAAGGGGTGTCATTTTATGAGACTAAAAAATCAGTCCTAAGCGTAAACAATTAAAAGAAAAATATGACCCTGAGAGGATCTCAACATCTTTTTTAAAAAACATTTTGTCAACAACCATGTGCCAGCAACCTTGTAATTAGAGATTTTTTTTCTCCATAATCTAGGGTATTCATTCAGGGGTCCAAGTTATGGTACGAAAAATGAACAATTTCAAGGGTTTATTGTTGCAAAAGCTTTGAAAATTGGAATTTTCTGGAATTTTTGTCAATGGTTTAAAATGGTGCAAAAATGATGGCATGTATTAATTTTACATGCCTTTTTATAACATATTGCCAAGCTTGTTATTGCGTTGGACTAAATTTATTCTGCTCCTGAAAATAAAATCTTAAAACTTTTCAATATTTGTCTATTGACGCTTTGCCCTTCGTAACTATATTTTCCGATCCCTGGTTATGATATGACTGGCCAAGGATGCCTGAATGCCCTTCAGGCATCCTTGGACTGACACATGAAACGTTATCATATCAGTAACTAGGACTTTTTGAGGAAAGATATCAACACGGAAAAGAACCAGGGTACCGCTAATATCATCTTTATATGAAAGATTAAGTTTTCTCTTGATTGAAAAAGGATTAGATGATTAGGCTATGGTTGCCTAAATTTACTTTGTTTCTAACGCCTTCAAATATTTGAAAACATACATTTTCAACCCACCAAATAAATTCTGAGAAGGCAGCTAATCTAAAAATAATAATAAAAATCTTTTTACGAGGATTCTTGCCTCATTAGACTCAACAGTTTTTTATCATGACAATTATAAATCTGACATGTACTGAACTCATGATTAGTGCGAGGACTTAAAAATGATTTGCACGTAGAGCAGCAATACTCTCGGGGTTTTCGTAACCGGTTTTCTTCTTTCGATAGTTCAGACCATCCACACTGAGGAAAACTAATTATTCATTTGTAACCCTCTTTGAAATCTGCTCAACGTGCAAATCACTTTCAAATTCGATCTCTACCGAGGATTCTGAGCTGTGCATTCCTTAGTTATGGAAACAATCTCGGCGGGGGCACGAACGAGTAACCTTTTGACCGAGCACCGGGTCAAATTCAACACAATAGGCCGCGAGGCCCCTATATCTGCACAAAAAGAGCCAACTCCATTAATGAAAAAATGCACGCAGTAAAAATAAAGGTAGAGTCACGAGTTTTACCAAACAAATTTTAAATATTAAGATGCAATAAAGTATGCCAGGAGTTTGAAGTTTCACTTCATCACCACACATGCCAAATTTGTAACTGTGAGGAAGGAGGTTAAACCGGGTAGTTCAAGGGGTCGTATTCGAAATCAGTGACTATTTTCCTTAACATGGATAAATGAAGAGCTCAGTTGACTTCTTTACGTGTTAATTATTATCCATGGATAAAATACCCAACACTTCATAATTCCTTCAAAATTATCAAATTAAGGTTGGTATACTGAATAATTTAGCTTCAGTATCAATATCACGGCATCTTAAAATGCTCGTCATTGAAGCACACATCAAATTTATGGGTGTATGTATAATGGAAAAAAATGAATGCCAATGTGCCCCAAGGTATTGAATTCATTTTGTACCGATCTGCAGCAGGACGCCTTTTGATAAAGGAAACAAAAAAAAAGTTCATTAACTGATGTAAACGATGAAGGTGGAGAAAGTTGAGTGAACAGAAAAAGGGTAGTAGCTATTATTTTCTAAAATCAGGGAGAAAATGTGTTTTCTGTCTATCTTCCGACAAAATAGGTTCAAGATCATTGTTACAACAAACACAGTACATACTTGATCGAATTAGAAATTCAGCACTTAAGCAAATGAGTAGTTGGCTCTCTTCTGGTTGGGCTCGAATTGAAGCGACCATTCACGGTAAGGTTCATGTGACTCATTGAAAAAAGTGATTATAGGTCTGAATTAGCTTGTTCATATTTCAATGGTTGCCAAAGATTTTTATCGGTACAAGCACACCATGTGGGAATGAAAAGCGGTGTTGCATAGCAACTAACATCACTTAACAGTGGAGATAATGGAAATTCGGCATCACAGGTGTTAATTACATTTGTAATTACCGACGAAGACTCATAAAAGCCAACAAAAACTAATCTGGTTGAAGAACCGGAGCTCTGTTGACTTTCTAGAGTGATTGATCTACAAACTTTTGTTTATTAGTGCTTAATCCAATCGCAAGGCATTGTTCATTTTAAATTCGAAATCAGATTTCAAGCATCAATTTGCTACCTGGATGATTGGTCGCGTTTTTAGGCCTTGTCGACTATCATTAACTTGCACTTGTAAATGTGCATGAGGTTGACCTCCACGGGAAAGAGATTATGCCACCAATTTGTCTGTCGGGGAGGCGTTTGTGGGAAACTTCCTGAAGAATTAGATCGACACACAATGGAACTTGCCTTCCGTTGCGTCAAGAAAAAAGATGTTTGCTAACAACCTTTGCGTGCAGAGAAGCAATTGCCAAGTCATCAGCAGGAGCTCGAGTTAATAAGAATGTCAGTTGCCCCAGTAATCGCTATCAAACTTCATTGGTAAACCTAGCTCTCTTTCTCATACAAGCATGAAGGAAGGAGTCATTAGAAGAGCCGACCCAAACTCCTCATATGTCTGTGTTAATGAGAAACATCGGCTGTTTCCTACATACACCATGCACTTGGTCAGCCCCTTTTGCCGATTAACCTGTCACTGCACAATTGCCAAGTTGGCACCAGTGATGCCAGATTTCAGACATCTGGCATAGGTTTTTGCATTTGAGCAGGAAAAAAGCTTTGTCAAAACCTCTATATCTGGCAAAAACTTGGTGAGACTCTTCACCGTTTGGCATTTTGCATTCAAATTTGGCATAACTATAAAAATTGATATCAACATGGTCTGGTAGTTCTTTCGTATTTTTGGATATGATTTCCTCTCAAAATAATCTTGGACGAGAACTTAGCTCTTTCCAGATATCTTATATTCAGGAACCTTGCATGTTTGAATTCCAAATCCACTAGCTTTCAAAGATATAGTTTTCTAAATCGCATTCACAGGTCAATATCAATTGAGCAACTTTCAGACAATAATTCAGGAGTTTAGTGACTTGGCATCATTTGCCACAATCTTAACAAATGTTTGGCAATCAAGATTCCAAAATATTCTGACAGCAGTGTCTTACGGCCGCACTGTTCAAGCCAAGAAACAATTAGTCTGACTTTAGTGCAGGTCGTTGCGAAAGGTCACCCACAACGGTTCAAGATTTCACCGAGGAGATTGAACCCAAATGCAAAACAAGTTTGGCCATGATGCGTGACATTCTTTGAAGGTGTAGTCTTCAACCGCGTGGATGTGCTAGAAATCACAATCTGATTTCCCTATGGGTTCTTAATTAGCCCCAGTTCCTTTGTAGGGCTTAACAACGGTTGATTCAGGGCTGTGTGTTTAGATTGTTGAGAGTCATTCCTAAGGCAAGATGGGGTGTAAGAACGTCGATTTGCAAGGAGCATTCTACTGTACATACAAGACCTACACGGGAAGATGAGAGCGGAAGACTAGTTCGAGTACTAGAGAAAAAGGGACGCTCGTTAATGCCAGAATGACTGGACGAATGACAAATGGGTATTGGTGGCAATTTATAGTTTTATTCTAGAATATCATTATCTGCTCGCGAGTGCGTAAGAGCTCATAGAAATACGTTGAAAAGGCGGCGTGTTTTGAACTGAGAATGACTGCCATTTCTTGTAGGGCTCATCATTTCTGAGGGTAATGGTCAAAGTGAATGTGAATTCAGTTTCCTCTCTCAAAACAACTGGTGGTTGAAATGTCATGTTGCCGAGCCAACACATTTTCTTGACTTTTCTTGCGATTTTCATTACACGTTAGAGTGGCTTGAGCGCCTTAATTAAACACTTAAGCCCAAGTCAAAAACTATGCATTCTCTCACTTATACCTAACAAAGGCAGTTTATTATACACATTCATCTACATAAAATTTTGGAATTTGGCTAGATTAATAATGCAAATATAGGTTTGAGTATTTCAAACATGTCTGTGTCATTTTGAATGTCTCGATTCCGATTGCATTTTTGGTTACAAATTGACCACCATCACATGACGTGAGGATATGGATCATGGACTCAAAATGTGATGAATGCTCGCACAGCGGGATTCCAAGAATGCTCATAAATCATGTCGGACAAGCAAATTTAATGCTCAAAAGGTCATTAAACTAAAAAGAGAATAGGCGAATCCACGGTGCAATTGCAACGTTGGTCGATCAACTTCTCCTTCCCCTTTGACCTTAAGGCCTTTGGAAGAGACCCAAGAAATATTACATCAATACATTTTTTAGGTACAGCAATATGGCTCAGAGAAAGTAAGTGCAAATCGCTGTCTTAAAATAATCTTCTTGTGAGCTTGTTAGATCAGTTATCACAGCTTTACATAAATTGTTTATTTTCATTTGGGGCTCAATGTGGATTCGTGAGATACCAAAGATGTACGTAAGGTTGATCAAGATCTTGACCATTACGGAAATCCAGTATTAAAAATAGACCTTGCATAGATTGTTACAAACGATGTTCTCAATTCTTTCAGTGAAGAGCTGACCCAAAGAAGAAATGCCTGAAAACTCTCTTTTTAAAAAGTGATATTTGAACAATTATCCCGTTGTTGCAATTACTGCTCATTTCTAATGCGATTGGATTTTTATTAAAAAAATCTCTAAACGCCAAAGTTCTTCAGCTATCCGCAGGAAGCTTGTTTAATTAAGAGGGGAGTTGATTACTTGGTGTTTTAATAAATAGACCGTTTTTTCCGGTAATTAGTCTATCCAGTGAATCTAGGTCAAACTTCTAAGCCGGAAAACGGGTTAAGAAATTGTTGGCATGGCTGAAATGGTTCTCTTATTCCATTGCTGCATGGGTGGGTTTCTGTTACTTTGAACTCCCCAGCCATAAAGTAATAGAATCGACGAGTGCACTCTAGAAAAGGTTCCCATCTCTGTTATCGAGAGAGTGCACAATAATTGCCAAAATAAAACAATCCGAGTGCACAAGTGATATTCTCTTGGAATATCTCTCTTTCAGAATGCGTTCAATGAAGATTTTAAGTGCTCACAACCAGACAAGGCAAGTGGGAACCTAATATTGTAAGCCACAACGAACGAGGAATGCCAAACGTTTGGTCCTATTAGAACCCCAAAGCTTTCGTTTTGATACTTAATGATCTTTGTTCTTGGTAATGCAGATCAAAAAACCATTTCAGGGTTCTACGTATTCTGTATTCTGATCAGGAAACGAATGCCAGCGTCCAGACAACGTACAATTTGGTTTAAGATTTAAAATTTTACAAAAGAGTCAATCGATTCAAAACACATAAGAGCTCAGTACTAGCCGGAATATTTGGTTCGAAACATTCATCATTGATGGAGACATTCTTGGCAACTTTGAAATTGCTGGTGGACAAATGAAAACGATTTTTCTTTGCCAGGAACAAAGATTAAGACGTACCTTATCACGGTGATCAAAAAGCCCTATCAAGTCTCTAGAGAAACACTCAAAACATATTTTTTGACCTATTTCTTGCTGAGAAAATTATAGAGAACGACCTAAATGTTTTTGCTTTATCAAATTCTCGGCCATATTAACAACTTGCATGCCTAAAAATCAAAATAAAAAAAGATTTTCTTCAAAAACCTTGCTAATAAAAATTGGGAACCTATATAGTTAGCACTTACGTGGAAACTAGGATACTATCTATTTCGCCACTACTTAGTTAAATGGGATTGAAGAGTAATTTCTTAGCGTTTTTAAATTTCCAAAACAATAATATGTATTTTCAATACCAAAATTTAAAAACAAAAAATCCTCTTCTTGCCTAATCTTAAAAGAGCTCAAAATGTTGCATCAACTAACTCAAAATCTTTCAAGTACACAATTTTTCGAAAAAATCTTTTATAGAGTGTTTTGAGTGAAATGATATGGCGATAGATGGTCTTTTACTTTTGTGATATTGAAAATTTGCATTAACTTCAACGGTGAAATAGATTCAATCATAATATGTAATTACTAAGTGCTACCTAAGTGTGTCCCCAATTTTCAGCAGCTAGCCTTTTGAAAATTTTAGTTTGATATTGTTTTTAGGCATGGACCTTTTTATGTGGGCTAGAATGCGACAAAGCAATAGAAATAAAGGTGTTCCTTTTGATTTTGTGAGCTAGAAAAGTGCCAAGATGTGTTTGGGTATATCTCTAGAAATTAAATAGGGTTTTTTGACCACCGTGTGATGCTTTAAATTACCACTCAGGTCAAGAGGATCCCTCAAGAACGGCAGAACATCCAAAAAAAATGTTAACAACAGCCTTATTTGGTCATGATTGTCATGATTTGATGCATTGTTTTCAACGAAAAGTCCGGTTTTAGTAATGTATGGACAGAGGCATGTTATCGTCTAATTAGGATTGAAGATTACTTTAGCATAACATAATTAGGTGCACTTTCACTACTCGAAAAATGCATTCTCGAAAATGTATATTTCTATTCGTTTAAATGATGTTCTGTAGCTTCTTGAGTTATTTTGAAGTTGCGCAATAATATTAAAATCATTGTTTAATTTATTGGGCATTTAGAAGCTAAACCTGAAAAAAAACAGGACTATTTAATAACATATTCCCAAATATTTCACTTACGACAGAAGAAGATCATATCTTAATTTCTACCCAATTGGCAACTAAGTGTGGTCCAAATTGACACCAAATGGGTTTTTAGAACTTGCAGTTTTCAATTTGGGCTCGAATCCAATAAAACAAGCAAGAAAAAGTAATTCCTTAAAATTTTGAATGCTAGAAATTGCCAAGATTTGTTTGGATGTTTTTCCTCAAAAATTTATAAGACTTTTTAAACCACTGCGGAGTCTCATTTTGACACTCATTTAGCCCTAAGTCCAAATGGTTATTTGTGAAACTAAAAAAAAGTTGAGCTTTTTCTAATCCGATTTACGTGTCATTCCTCAAAATACATTTCATCCACTTTTGCCATCTCCTTAACACAATTGTACAAACTTGGGTTTTGTCCAAACTGACAACCCAGATTATAACTGACACAAAAACCTAATGCTCTTTTTAAATGTAAAAAATACTTTGATTTCCAAGGTTCCTGAAAAGCCAAAAACCAACCCTACCGCAATTAATGTTTGGACCTAATCTTGATTGACGGAATTCATAAACGACTTCGTGTTTTTTCGGCAGAGAAAGAACCTGCTTTGTCACATAACATTCTCCACAGAATCAAACACTTTCGTCTTCCTTTGATGTAATTAACATCAATTTGTTTCTAACAAACTCGTGACTACATCCTGAGGTGTTGGTGTCAAAAAAACTGTCTATCTTGATTATCTTTCTCATGCCTTTGGATTTTGGTTGGTTCACGTCAGGGTATGTATCTTCATAAAACTCCAGATCAGGCCACAGTTTCCGCCAATATCGTGAAAAGAAGTAGTACAACGCCAGAGTAAGTGCCTAATCAGACATATTCGTTTTACCATAAAGATGATTGCAAATAGAAAGTGAAACGGGAACTAATTATCCGCCAGTGGCAAACAGGTTAGCAATTCTAGTCGGAAACTTCAATCAGAACGTTGTAGCTTTTGGTCAGGATTTCTTTCATATCATTTTTTAATACCAACTGACCTGAAGAACAAAAGCGTTGACGTTCACATCAATCGACTGGATGATCAGCCAAAGAGAAAATCTCTCCCAAATCCCAAAAAGATCTTAGATACATCTCGTCGAGTCAAGACTCTGCGACGGACGGACGCTCGATCGTTCCTCTTTCTTTCCGGACCAAGGAGGAGAGTTCAAGCAAAAGCAACATTCAGGCAGATTGCATGTTCTCCCCGAATCCGTCTCGAGTTCACCGGGTCCTGTCAGTTGCCGGTGGAGTTTCCTCTTGATAACATTCCTTTCAACTGATCTAAAGTACAAAACATTGAGGACTTTCCAAAGCTTTAATTTACGATCAAGCCCAATCTGGATAGCAACCATGAAAGAACAATTTGGCCGACTTCGAACCTGTTGGTGGATGTTGGGCTCATTAATTCATTTACACTGGATTGAAGGTAAGGAATGTGTATGGTGAAGTGGATTTACAGAGGTTCCGGAAAATATGGATCCTGACTCATTTTCATATAGGAATGGGCGTCAATTACGTTGGAGTCGATCCCAGGGAATACGAGAAGAAGTTCGACGACATTATGTACAGCACCATCAATATTGACGGTAATAAACAGATTGTCTGAGACAGCATCTCAAGAAAGTGCCCCTCCTTGTGAGATGAATGTTGCCACCTTTAAATCCAGATAAAAGAAGTTATCAGACCGTGTGTGTTTGTCTACCGAACACACTCTGCAAGAGACGAATTGTCAAAATGTACAAATTGACGTCGGCTGTTACTTTTTCGCTCACTAAGTTCAAAATCGTTAGGCCATTTTCGATACGAATTTCAACGAGTGCAGTACCTTCAAATTAGGCAACGAAGTGAAGTTGCAAAATATTTACAACTCCGCTGTTACTTACATCAGTGAGAGGAATTTGAAAGAAATAGAAAGGTACTCTGCGTGCCTTCGCTAATGTACGGTAGTTAAAAACTGAGATGGAATGAGAAATTTTAATGCCCTTATAACGTACCGTAATATCTCGGAATCATTTTTCTTGAAATTAACAATTCGATCCCCAGTGTTTTTAATTTTGAGGCTCATTGTTATTGCCACTCTAAGATACACTCATAGTCGAAATATTGCCTTGGCAGTACATGAACTGAAATCGATGCGGAAAACAGCATGCATAGCTCGTGTATTTCAGATACGAACTTGAATGACTTCTACAAGCACTACGTGAACTACTTCTTCGCCCCGGTGCTCCACCACACCCTCGAGAACCCTGACTATCCGTCCCTTAACTTCCACCTCCAAAGTCGGCCCACCAACCCCGTGGACGAAAAGCATCCCGACTTGCTCGACAAGATCATGGCCATGCGAGTCAACTTCGACAGTGCTCAGGCCAGAAATATCAGCATTGATCCGCTGTTCTTGCTTCACGAGAGGGAAGCTCATCTCCGCATTGCGAACCCCACGCAACCCATGGAAGTGAACAAGAATGTCTTACTTGAAATGTTAACCAAGGTGTTCAGTTTGCCGCGAAACGAAGAGAGTCACTCGAATAATCGACATGCTGTGGGTAGCTATCTGTATGGGAAATTCGGTCGAATGGGCCTTTTGACCAATATGCAACAATTTACGGTCACGCGACCCTCCCTGGGCTATGGGCCTAATCAATCTCCCGAATCGGTAAGTTATGAGATTTTTTTATGATAAGGTGTCCCGGTATGGGTTCCTCCTTTGCTCTATGGGTTAGAGAACTAGATATGAGTCTTGATGAGTTGAATTGAATTATGCCGTGGGCCTTGCAAAAGTTGAAGTGACAGGGGTTTCGAATTCTAGAGAACCATAACCAACATTGAGGTTGGAAGACCGTTTTTCAAAAAAGAATAAGAGAGGAAAATAAGAAAAGAAAACTATGGCTACGACTCTAAATATCAATGATATGATGGAAAAAGGGGAGAGAAATTTAGAGACACTTTTAGTACCATTTCGATCAGTTTTCATTCGGAAAGGCTTCTAGAAACCTAGCCCCATATCATAAAAGAGCTAAATTTTTCGGTGAGTCGGCCGATGGAAGACAACTCCTAAAACATTTGTTCTCGGTCTAGTCCGTTGTTAACCGAGTCGCCATTCTTGCATTTAGTTGTCCCCTTTCCTATGGTTCGATGATTGACACCGAAAGGCTTATCCACCTCCTTTGGTATCTCACCGGCCTTCACAATGTCCAAAGCCTTGGATCTGACCAGAAGATTGTACTTATTTGTTATTTTCGGATCTGGTTTTGACGACCGAACTCTTGGTGGGCTATCAATCCCCTTTGGGCTAAGATTAGATCATTTACGACAGACATTGGGTTTAGTATGCTCTAATTCTTTGAGCAAGGACAATTATTTCCAGTGTGCAAGTATTGGTTCCATGAAGACGACTGGCCCTTGATAGACTGAAGCTTAGCCAATCTTGGGCTAGTTCCCAAAATGGAACATGAATCTAACATTGACAACGCCATGATTCTGCTGATATCTTCATTTAAAGATTGCCCAACTCAAATTACCTCTCTTGTCAAACAAAGAAAATTACAATTAAGGTTTCCACCAGTTCTTTGGACTGGGGAGCAGGTGGGGGTGTTTTTCGGCAAATATTTTTAGTCCACAGGGTTTGTAGCCAGAGATAGTGGTAATGTATGAACAATTTATCCATTTTTGTATTGATGATACTTGGCTCTTGGGAAAAGATTGATGGCTCTTTAAATGGATATTTTGGGAATAGATTACCTACTTTTCCATCATTCCCGAGTGCATCACGATAAACGGGAAACCTGTTTAACCTCACATTCACAATAAGTAAGCAAGGTGAACATCGGAAAACCCAGTTCGGACACGTCCAAATTTTGTTCCTTGGGTTCGTTGAGCTTTGCAGATTCAATCGGTCGAGTGAAAGGCAACGACACCAATGAACGGAGAAGGTATGCGAGAAGATGGGCTCATTTTGCCCCCAATCAACCGAATGCATTGTCCTTCACATGAGTAGAGCTAAAGCTACAATTAAGGAACGTTAGCCAATTGGCCGCTTTGTGTTTTTGGGGTGACCAGTACTCATTTTCTCCTGGCCCTCTTCTTACATTGGTGAAGTCATCCCTGATTGAGTTCAAGTATATAAAAAAAACTGTCTATGTACATACATAGGAGAGGCATATCAATAGTTTTGTAGAAAAAAATGTAATTTTTTGGCGACTACATGAAATAGAAACCAAACAGGCCAAACACTGCTTGGCTTTGATTAAGCACGTGGGCATTGAATAGACTGCTAATGAGATAAAGTGTGCATGATTTTGGCTTGACACGAGAAAGGCCCTGTCGAATCATTTGCTGAGGCTGATCATCCTCTACCGTGCATGCCTAAGCTAGACACTTCATTAGAAGGCACTGACAAGGAAGCGATAAAATTCCTAAGCTCCATAAGCAAAACGAAACCTTCCCAAAGAAAAGTGCATTGCAAATCAACTTCTCCATGCGCTTGGCTTCCAAATACATACAATAATCTTCTCCTCAAAACACGTACATCAAGCCCGGTCATTGGCAATACCTGTTTCAAGAGGCCACTGAATATATCAATCTATCAGATGGAGCTCTGTATTCCAAAATCTGAGCTTGGGAGTGACTGGCTCATTCGCCCTGAGATTAGCTTTTGCAAGGGCATCGTGACCGACACATCCCTTGTATCGGATCTCGTTGCATGGTTACCACTTCTTGAAGTACGTACGGTACTTCATCATATCGGGCATGCCATTTACTGTATATAGACCTCCATTGGATGTTGAACTAATTCCCTCCATTAATTGGCGGTAGGTCGGCTTTGAACCATGCTGGGAAAGGACGTTGAAAAATGGGGATTTTTTTTAATAGCTCCCCGAGATGTGTTGATACGAGGGAAAATATGATCTTACACCCCTTTTGTTATGACGTTGGGGAAAAACACGTCTGAGAATTGCACAAAAGTCCTCTTAGCGGAGGCAGCGCCCTCTGGGTCGTCTAGGTGCGGACAAACACGTAGAAACGAATGAATACGCTCAAAAATGCCAGATCTTTTTTTTACTTTTTACCACATTCGCCGAGTCCGGACTTGAGCCCGGCAAAAGACTCGAGTCTTTTACTAGTCAGGTCAAGCAAAGAGACTCGTCTTGCGAAATTTAAATGAAAGAAAAGAAAGAAAATTGTTTGACGAGTCCGACAATCGAATAAAAGACTCCATTTCCTACTCCCCCCAGCACTAGACCAGGCATAACATTTTGATCGATTTGTAGATGATAAAGTCCCCTCCCGGAGGCAATGTGATTGGAGTTCTGCCAGGAACTTTGTTTGGGACAAGCCAAGACCGACCTTTAATTGTTGGGGCCCATTGGGACACAGTGGTGAACACCCCGGGGTTCGACGACAACGGGTCCGGTGTGGCTGTCATGATGGAAGTGGCCTCCACTTTATCCAGGGCCAAATGCCATACCAATAAATACACGATCATTTTCGTTGCTTTCGACTTGGAAGAGTCAGGTTGTTATGGGAGTCTGGAATTTATCCGCAAATACATCATGCCCGAGTTCCTGGATAATGGCATACCTATCCAAGGTGAGCGACCGACCTACTTATTGATGCAGAGTCAATATTCTTTAGTATTCCAATTGCGGCGATGGTTTTTGAAAAATGTGTGCATTCAGCTGGTTATATATTTATCTTGGGTTACCGTTGCGGCAAAGTAAAGCTTCTGGGAATTGGATTGAAAGATAAGTTTACAATTCAACCTGAGGCGTCCTGGCTGGTGCCACTAAACTGGTAAAAAAGCACGAGCATGGGATTCTTAATCCCAAATTACCGCTTCTTGTGGTGAATATTGTGGTTCTTCAACTCACTCCCAAGACGCCTTTTTCTGTTCAGTGCTTTTACTTCATTTTAACAGAACATAGGGAGAAAATGATTGGGGCCCAAGGTTTTTTCAATATATTAATCTTTAAAGCCTTAGAAACAAACAAATTAAGACTTTTTTTCCCTACTAGAGGCTCATTGACGTTGATTTTAGAGCGTTTGACTTCTATCTTCAGTTTTACCATTACAAAAAGTCCAATACCGGCTTTTTTCATCCAAAAAAGGGCAATGATACTTGTAAGAAAGACTGTCCAATACATTCAGCAAAACATGGCAAAAGCAAATTTCGAATGGAACAATGACCCTGTTTTTATTCTCAGGAGTGTAGACGAAGTCCTGAGAATCTTCAGGCTTGTAGTGAAAACTGGTTGTGGGCCCAAATTGTTGCAACTGTATTCTTCATTGGCACCAAGCCGAAACAAGCCGGCTGAGTTACTTATAAGCGATGGCAAACATTCTGACACGTCTAATTTGTTCTTCTTCTTCCTCAGTGAAGGTGAAAATAATAGCCAGCTGACCTGGCTCAATGGAGCCAAAACTGGAAGCATTTCCTTAATTTGTAAACAAAAAGAGGTAAAAATATGTTACAGAAAAGGCCGTCTTGAGCATGAATTTAAGAACACAACTCAAAGGAAACGACATTTGGGGACTGAAAACATTATGCGCGTACCCTGGCAATATAATGGCTTTAGCCTCGGCTATCGTTGAGGTCACCAATACTGGACAAGAAACCAAATTAGATAATCATATATTTATCTTCTTACTAGAAATGCATCAGGTATTTCCTGTTTATTTACAAGTAGCGGAATCGTAATGAGACGAAACTCGTTTGAACCTCAATTCTAACATTGGAAGTTTACAATGGCTTGCTAATTAACGTATTGTCATGACTGCCTAAATCCTTCTTGCTTTAAAGTTCTTTTTGTTCCCTGTTTGCATTTGACACATAGTGCATATGAAATTTGTTTGAACCGAGAATAAAAAATGATCAAATATTTGCTTCTTGAACAAATGAAAAAAAGCTCGATGCTCATCATTACTTTCGTCTTATCACGTGAGATCGAAGAGGCTCTAAACGCGACAAGAAACTGACACCAGTCTCTTAATTTATTCAGTTTCTAACCCCTGGGCGTTTCATTTCATTCTTTTCCCATCCATCTAGGAGCATACATTCTAGACACCTTACTGAACTTTGACGACGACCCAGACTCTCAATTGGTGCCCAAAAACTGGATGAACATCGTACCAGAAGTTGCCAAGTCCATAGAGGACAATGGAAAGAAAGGAGATTTTGTGGCCGTAATTTCCCGGAATAAACCCAATGAGGTGCGGTTAGCCGAGACCTTCAACTCTTACTTCAAACGCCTTTCACCCGGACATTACGACTCAAAGCATTTCAATCTGAAGCAAATGCCCACCGAGAAACTGGCCTCTCATCAGGATTTCTTTAACCATACCTTCTTTTGGCGGAGTGACCATGCCCGATTTTGGTACTATGAAGATGACAGATCCTTCCGATCTTTGGGCGGTGTCCTCATTACTGACACGGGTAAGAACGATGTCTTTGGATGCATCATTAATACGGACAATTGATGTTGTCAGGTTAGATGAATGTGCTAGAGTTGAGGACGAGAGCAAATTAAATCTATGTTTAGGGTAATGCCAGAACCACATATCAAGATTTAATGTTTGTTTTCCATTACTTCAAAAGTAGTCGTTTATGTAATGCTGTAGAAGTACAAAAAGTACACTAGACTTCCAGTCAGTTACTGACTCCCATTTGTTTGACGCGGTCTGTATTCTCTACTTTAGTGTACAATCTTTTTCAAATTCTTCCTCTCTAAATGCCTAATTCTCTGAATTATTGATTTCAACCCTTCATTTTTCTCTATATCACGAGGAAAAAGAGACATTTAGCGACCTTAACCTATTTTGGCGCTCCAATGTATTTATATTCAAACTAAGTCATTTAGCTCATCTCAATCTTTCAGGCGATGCTAGCATCTTCTTCATCCAAATATCCATAGGAATAAGTGGTACAAAACAATAGAAATTCCTTTGAAGTCAATTCTTACCATACCTTACCACCTATGATAACTGATAGGTTCGTGCTTGATCCGCCTCATCCTTTGACCTCTTATGAGCATTGGAATGTGTACAGGGACGTTAAGTTCAAGAATTAGCATTTCTATTTCAAGTTAACGCATCACATTCTTCCTCAAATGAGACTTGCCCCAGGTTACTATAACCATGAAGAGAATTTCAAACGTCAGCTCAATCGAGCCACCAGGTCAAAAGTTACGTCCTCTCAAGGCTCACAACATGATTGAACCTGAAATAAGTAAGCTAGCCCTCGTGTGATGAAATTTATTGGGAAAAAAATGATCCAATCTGCGTCAGATTTGAAGAGGCTACTGATTGACAACACAATGAAGATATTTTTCACGAGGGTTGGACGGAAACTGCTGTTCTCAAAAGATGTCGGTGATTAATAGAGAGATTCCATTCTGTATCTTAAAACCTTATTTTAGACATATGAAGCATATTTCCAGGTTTGACTGCCTACTCCTGTTTGTGGGCCGAACCCCAAAAACATTTCTGCAATATTTTTGCAATGAATCTGAAAATGTCGGCAAAATCAGTCGACTTGTGCAATGAAATAGTAATGATGACTTATATTGCAAGGGAACTCGGATTTTCTTGCATGAACAAGATGTGAATTGTTTCGTTTACTTGTCATTTGTCTTTTTTGTTACTTTCTGAGTCGTTCTTTTTTGCAAGTAGTTATTGATATTTCGCTTTTACAATTTTCCGTTTTTTTTATTTTCAACAAATATTTTCCGCTTTGAAGTGTTATTTAAGGTTTTAGAGCACATTTATTGCATTTCTTAAACCGGTTTTCATTGCCTATTGAAGCGTCTTAATTTACTAAAAATATGTGTATACTTCTCCAAACTACCCTGTGACGGGGAATAGGATCTCCTTTGCTTTGTTTTTGAACTTCAACTCATGAGAAATTGAAAGAAATCGAAGACAACAACGTAATTGCAATGATCCAAAATCGATCGAATACTAACCAAAACACGATTGTTGTTAATTGCCCCATAATCATGAGGCTTAGGCGAGTGGCCAAGCATACGTAGTCGTCATCTTTGAAGTTGGAATTGAAAGTCATATCCACCCTCATTACTCAGACATTATCTGAAACCTGTAGTTGGTGGATATTCCGCTAAGTCTGAACTTTATCCATAGAAAGTGAGGAGAAACGTACGTGCGTTACTTCCTTCAAAGCATAAGTCAAAACAGATGCGTGATCACGTTTAACGAAGAAAGAAAGTGCCAAAGCAATATCTTGGACGTAACCAAGGTATTCATTAGACTAGGGACTTTGGGGGTTAAAACCCGAAAGTTGTTGGTCTCACTTGACGTTTTTTTTGGTCTGATGGTAGTGGTTAGATCGAGGGTAGAAAACTTGTTTTCACGGTCGGTGTTTGAAGTCACGCATTCAGTTACCTCAAGCTATAAAACAATAGAGACATAGTGTTTTAGGGCGTCTACGGTTCAGGTAAATTGAAGAGTGGGCCCTCGACTGTCAAGAAGGAATTTTGGGGCTTGAGCAGCGCCTCAATTTAAAAAAAAAAACATTGGTACATTTCGGAAGCGACGACTAAACTTGATAGCCTACATATTTTGTATACCATTGAATTTTAATTAGATGCAGTAAAAACTGCAGAGGGTTTCTTAATTGCATCCGTGAGAGAGAGAAAAACTAGCAAAAAATCTCCCCTGTCAACCACTCCAAGAGATGAGCAAAACCGATTTCCCTCTAACAATGCAACAATTCCTTGATTGAAGGCAGAGGCAACGCTTGTGCATTTTTTAGACAACTGATATTTCATTCCGTTAAACTAATGACAAGCTCATTTGAGCTCCATCAAGTTCATTTTGTACGGGGAAAAGAAGGTCATGTTCAACATTAGCAACTGACCGCCCAAAAATAGACTCCAGATAACGAACTCACATCTCTCTTTGGGATTGAAAATCTCAAGGGGGGGTCAAAAAAGTAAAGAGAGACACTGTGTCTAAATAACGTTTCAGTGAACTGAACTCCGGTGCCTCGTTTCTATTTTCTAGCCCTCTGTTTTTGGGGTTGAACAAAGAAACGAGTTCAAGACGAACTAGATTTCCAGATACAAATTGCTACCCTAGCGTGCGTGCGTGTTTACTGGGGCGATTTCCACTCTTCCACGGAGATTTCATCTCTTAAGATAGTTGTGATCTCTCATACAAGATCAGCTGTGCTCGTCACAAACGAAAACAAATCCTTAATATTCATCAAAAAGCCGAGACCCAATAAAATTTTAAATTTCTTGTAGCTTTCCATCGGGGATACATGCACAAATGCTATCATCAAGGATGTGACACGGTCAACAACCCCGATCTCAATCCACAGACTATTCATTTTGGCGCCAAAATCACCCAGGCATTAGCCCTCGCCCTGGCGGAATTAAGCGGAGGTCTCGACGAGTGCGACCTTTCTCATCTAAAACTCAACCCGGTGGATTACGTTCCAATTTCGATGAACGATATCGTCGACCATCCTTTGCCCATGCTCAGTTCAAAACCCACCCCCAGCACCCCAAAAACAACTCGATTCCCTGAGACCGAAACTACAACCACCACTACCAACACAAGCCCTATAATCACGACAAGAACTCTGCCGACCACTCAAACCACCACGATTAAACCAACCACTTCGACAACCACAATCCCCAAGTCAACCTTGCCACCCATAATCACCGCAAGTATCGCGTCAACCCCTCAGGCATCACCTAATTATCAACAACAACCACAACAACCACAGCAGGAAACGCCATCCACGTTCAGGTGGATTTCACTAATTCAATCAATTTTGGCTTCCAATCAGCCCAAGCTTCCCAGGACCGCCGATCTGGATCCAATAGACATTGAACCTAAGGCGTATCAGCCGAATTATGGTAACCAGTACAATATTGATAAACTGACCTTCAATATGAATGCGCCAGCTTACGTCCATCCGCCCTCCGAGCAACACGATTTAGTGGATTACGATGGGAACGAAGAGCCTTTGGATCCGGCACCACGTTTAAAAGAGGACGACCGCCCGGCATTGGTCGTTCCACCTTCTAAACCCAGAGGATCTTACCGGAAACGGATATACTCAGCTATTTGGCCCGGTTTCTCCAGGGTGACCAAAGGACATTTCGAAGAAGGAAGAACCGGAAATCAGCGGCACTCAAGACATCCCCTATGTTCATCAAATTGGCCATGTAGTTCGTTTGTAGCAGTGCCAAATGGACAGGCATTAATGGGAAAAGAGGTTGAGAGAATCTGTTCATTTCGGTACCACATAAATCTCATTATAACAAAGCCTGCAGGCATCAGAAGCACAGATGTATGCAATAACTGCGTTTTTATCAAAAGGTATTTTATAAAACACATATAGTTGACTGATTGATTGAATTGACAAGCTGAATGATGAACTTGAAGGTTTGAAAGAATAAAAATAATCTTTTCAGAGAATCGAACGAAGTTTTAAAAACTGTTCGAACAACCAAGCTAAGGATTTGCATTGTTTGGATTAGGATCTGGTAATTGAACTTATCTCGTGAACTGTATCTTGCAAGGGATCGCTTATCTGATTCAAATCAAATGTTTGCTATTAATTTGAAGAAAGAAACTGCCAGCCCTCACAATGGTTCTCAAATTTTATATTAGAATAGCCAAATTTGGTCGGTGGGGTATTTTCCATCTGAATCGAGGGGAACCGCATTAAGACGCCTTTTCCTACTTGAAAAGTCCATTATCTTTGAAGATAACTTCATCTCTTGAGGCTATACTGGTAAAGGTATTTTGATTTATCATTGAATGCACCCACCTCAACGAGCTCTTTTCCTCTTCTTCCTTCTCCAAAAAAAAGAGGCCTAATGGGCAACGGGTCGCATCCAATCAGCTCAGGATTACGAAGTCAGGTTGTTGCCAAAAAAGGAGACGCATCGCTTCATGCCGAGAATTGTGATGACTACTCAAATGCTTGAGGATTAATGAGAATTTTTTTTTGCCTTCAGGTGTCATTCATAAATTGCAGCAAAAGTACAGGAATGAAATGATCCAAAGTTCGTCCTTGCTACAGAATGGCATGCCTCACATACCTTATGTATGCCGAATTGAGACCAAGAAGGGGAGAATGAGACTAGATACGTGCTAATACTAGAGTGAAACAGGGCTGGAGGCGGGATTGAAAGGATGAGAACTTGAATTAAGACCCTCTAACTGTCAAAACGAATAGGATCAACATTCAAATCCCCGACTGGGACTCGGGGAAAACAAGACGCTCATCGTCCAATGCTTCCCACAAACACACTCATGCAGAGCATCGAATTTACTAATATTCCCCCCTCCCCCTCTCACTCATAAGCTCTCAAGGCCAAGAATACCCCCATTGAGAATTTTTTGAATGAAAAAAGGCAAACAAGAGCCAGGCATTTTCCAGGAATGACTCACACGACTACCCCAATGGAATGACGAGCTCGAAAGAACGAAACTGGGCCTCCTGCGCTTTGGATGAGAAACATAAAAGCTTCGTCCCTATCGCCAGGAAAAATGCATGAAATGATGGGAATTAACGAACACTGCGGGAGAAAACAAGTCATTAATCGCTCGACGTTCCTTCCTCGATACCACTTGAGTAATTAGTAATTAGTTCTTACTTGCCAGTAAAATGTGTTCATTGCCATTCCATAAGATCAACGAAGTCATTAAAAATCAATCAAATACAAGCATAACAAACAATGAGCTAACCAATCTCATAACTCATTGGATTCAACTTCGACGAGAGGAGGGAGACCCATTTCCCGCATTGTCGATCTCGCTGTCTTCCGTCACGATCAAGGGTTCAACATCATCATCATCATCATCATCCACTCCCTCGATCTCGTCCTCCTCGCTTAGAATTGAATCGCAGCCGAGCTGTTTTCTGAATATAAAAACGAGGATATCGAACACCACCAAAGCGACGAGAGCAGTGCCAACCAGGTATGGAATGTAATCGTAATTCCACTTCTTACGACAATCATACTTCAAATGAGTGAAATGTTTGGCGAATCGATTGTGGCGGAATGCTTCCACCGCCAAGTCGTGAAACACGAGATAAGCTTCATTCTCATACACGGGGTCCACCATGACAATGTTACCTATTGAATAGAAGAGGATGGTGTTGGATATTTTCAGTTTGTCACTATCATCCTCTTATCTTTGACGAAGAGGAATTGAATGGCAACAAACAAAGATCGAATTCTCACTATCATTGATGCCTAATTGGGTGGGCAAAGTGGTGGCCTGCAGTGGAATGAAGGACTGGTGGTGACAAACGTATGCAAATCGAGCGGGAGTCTCCCAAATGTGCAAATCGGGCGCCGCCAGCATCAAGTTCTGCGAGGGATTCCCGTCATTCAGTAAATTGAGAACGCCATCCTCCAGAAACAGGTCCATACTGGCCCAGACGCCAGACAGGAAAATCGGACTTTTGGAGTTCTGAAACAACAATTATCCATGTTTTGTCACGGCACCAAAAATACAGTATGAGTTGCCAAACCTTCTTGACGAATAAAAACGTGAGTTGTCCGGTTTTGACGAGTTTCCCACTTTCGGCCGTATTGTTCCACATGAGCGTGATTCGTTGCTGAGTGGACCCACATGTCCCACTGACAGACGCATTTTCCGGCACTACGATTGTTTTATTGGTCACTTCGCCCGTAGGGTGTTGCACAGGGATCACAATGCTCACCCTTAATCGAGCTAATATGCAACTGGGCACGTGTTTATGCTTATGTTTGGGGGCATTTTGATCCAGAACTGTCCACACACCTAAAACAGAGGGACATTAATCGTACATCCGCCTTGGCCGTACAATGCTTATGTTTGGGGGCATTTTGATCCAGAACTGTCCACACACCTAAAACAGAGGGACATTAATATTAATGAAACGAGCTTGGTTGGCTGTCAATGCCGAATTTGACACAGCTTTCGGAGAGATGAATTGGTTTACCCTCAGGTTTGCTGGACGTATCGTTGTCTGACGGCCTATGCTTCAGCCGTGGGCCTGAACAAAGGGCATCTCGGACGCATGCTGTGTAAAACGCCAAGGAGAAGAAGGCAAATGAAATGTGCATTTTATTCACACTCCTCAATCGACGCTTCTTGATCTTGACACGAAGAAGGTAGAGAGGCCAATTAGAGGCCAACACTCGGATCAGATAACCTTTACAAATGATGCAAAGAGACAATCACCCGTTAATTCGGTGTCTCCAGGGCATTGACAACCAAGAGTGGGGACTAAAGTTAATTATTGGAAGATTACTTGATTGACCCGAGTGTTGGGCTACGATTTATTGTTTCATAGTTGGCTTGTTCAATAAATAAAAGAAGTATTTTTTTTTCTCTAATATCTCTCCAGCGAACGAAGGGGATATTCTAAGACACACAACTCGGTAGGAAAAAATAGAAAAAAAAACAGTAGTGGAATAACTCAGCGAGAACACTCGAGTTACTCGTCTTCCCAATCCAAATCAGCAACCTTTTATGGGATGCCCAGGAATGAGCAAATGTGTTGGCATAGGGTTACCAAACAGTTTCCTGTTAATGTTATCACAGCCAAAAGCCATCTATCTCTATGCCTTCCTCCAAGATTAGCAATTTCAATGCTCGGATACGAAACACATTTGATTCGGTCTCAAATCGAGAGAATAAACAAGTGTAAAACGCAATCGGTGGAGTTGAAGTGTTTTATTAACGTATTTTGAATGACATGACTCGTTCGCTGCTATGCTGGATTTAATCGTATAAAAAATTGAACAAGATCAAGGGAATAAATATTGGGTGGTACATAAACAGACAGTGTAAGCATGGCGGGTCGAGAGGATAGAAGAAAGAAGGGGGCAAGTTATGTATCAATCAAAGGAATATCTGGGCTGACAAATCTGATTTGGGGCGATCGTTGTGGAACTTTCCATATCATTGTGGAATATTGTTTGAGCGAAGATTATCGTTCATTTGTGTTCAGCTTAATGTCATCCAGCCAAAGTCTAGTGGTTAGGGATGGTTGATGGTTGGTGTAGTTGTAGTTGGCCACTTGATAATGATTGGAGAAGGGGGGGATTTTTTTTCTAATAAGACAATTGCATACAATCCGCCGTTCACTGTTTTTTTATATGGTAGGCCGCATATTTGACTGATAAATGCACATATTTAAGTCTAACCTCAAAATGTCATTCACCAATCATAATCACATTATGGTAACTAGAATGCTCTAGAATGGTTTTCTCTAATGCAAGTGGTTTATGATTGAAAGAAACAAACACAAATGTATGTCCGCGAAAACCACAACGGAATCAAGTCCAAAAATCAATCGGATTTTATACGAGAGCAATAATTTGAAAGATTTTGTGGTCAATTGGAAATCCTTCAGAACCAGAGATTGTCTATTGTCTTAAACGGGTTGAACCGCTCGGAGGACTTGAGTTGAGTCTAGAAAAAATGTTGGTAATTACGTTCCTTCTTCTCGTTGTTTGAGGGGAACAATTCGATTGGAAAGCGGGGGATAATGTGGGATCTGATTGTCAAGTGAGAGCCTTCTTCTCGTTCTTCCTCTTAATCTTGAGACCGAAGAATGTCTTCTTCTTGGAAGGCTTCATGCTCAACTCACTCATTGAGCCCGTGTCCGAGGCGGAGCAAGATTCTTCCAACTCCTCGACAATCGAAGGTGGATTACTTGGTGGGCCAACATTGAACTGGGGAGCGAGACTCCCATTGGATTTCATTGAATCATGGAGTTGTCCATCAGACACACTAGACACAACCATGGCGGTCACTGAAGAGGCTGCGGCATTTTGTATCGAGCCTCCAGCATCTTGACTTAACGATTTGACCATCATTTTGCTACGCTTTTCCGTCAGGGGTGATGAGCCGGTTCGAAGAGAAGGGGCGGGTGGAGTGGCAGATCGGAGTTTATGGTCATGCTGAAAGGATGAGGAAGACGGGATTGGACGCAGTGCGCCGGAACTCGATGAGAAGGCAAGATGACCGTGGTGATTGTGGTCATACTCATCTGACGAGCTCGATTCCTTACTCGACTCGCGTGACAAGGTCTTGACCTCCTGTCGCTTCTTGCTCTTCACAACGGCACTGGTGTGAATGGCAGCCGACCTCAACGAGGCCGCTCCTGATCTGGACATGTGTGCACTTGAGGCCGCCACCGACATAGCGTCCATGTTGTCATCCATCATCAGATCATCTTGGGAGGCACTACCAGACATTCGAGAGGAGAGGATGCCTCGACCTATCAACCCTCGACCACCACCCACGTGTCGGATGAGTCCCTGAATGGCCAGGAGCCCTGGGTTGGTCACAATCGGGCAGCCGCACAGGATTTCGATCTGCCGCCACCTCTGACTTCGCTCCGTGAGGTCTTTGGTGACCTCCATAAGAGCGGTCTTGGCGTCCATGATGTAACGATCGACATCATCAATGGACCGCCCGTGTGTGGACACAAATGCGCCCACAAGACTGGACCGCTTTCGCTTCAGTTTTTCGCACATGTCTTTGGCCACTTCTAGTTGCTCCTCAGCCGCCTTTTTCTTGGCGTTGTACGTCTGGGATTCCATTTCATAGGTCAACTGAAGCCAATGCTGAAGCACGGGCGGTGCCACCCAGCACTTGTCTTCCAATTCGAGCTCCGCTCGGTGCAATTCGTTTCGCAAGATTTCGAGCTCCTCGCGCATTTGATTCATAACGAGAGAATCCGAATGATCGGTGGGCGTTGAGCTCAACGATTCAATCTTTGAATCCTTTTGATGCAGTTTCTCTTGGAGTTCCTGTAAGGTTTGCTCAGCTACGGCTAAGCTATCCATGTCGGTCATCATTCGTTGGAGATGCTGTTGGGATTTCTTGTTTTGTCGATAGGCATAAAAGAGGCCCGTGACCGCCATGACAAGCAAGGAGGTAAGGATCACGTCCTTCATGACATTGCTCGTGTCCCTCGGCGGGCCAAATAGTACCACATCCATGGCCTTGAGACTGATCTTGGATCGGTGAATGGGATTGGAGATGCCCAAGACTTTGTTCAAATAAGAGGACCCCACTGCCGCTTTGGGCAAGTGAGTTCCATTCATGCCTACATCGCGAAACCGCTCCGCGTATTGAGGCAGATCCACATTCTTCTCCAGCCAATCAACTACATTGTCCACGGTCCAGTTGTACACCTCGGAGTTGCGCCAAGTGAGCCACAAATCTTTCACTGTGATCTCGGAATCCTTGTGATGGAAACTGGTCTGACGCCTTTTGTCACTCCCGTACTGCAAGTCGCCACGAATGAAGTCTCCCGTTTCGGAGGGTTCGATCGTCCCATCGTTGTCGTCGTCTAGTTGCTGGTGGAGGCTGCGGATGGCCTCCAAAGCCTCTTTTTCCAACGTGGTCTCGTACAGGCGACGGTACTCAAGTTCGTGGAGCGTTCGCAAATCCTCGGGGGACGAGGCTGCGGTCCAGGGTAGGACGCAAATGAGCACGATGAGAAACACCGACAAGAGTGAAGATGAGGGAGCACCCGGGGGTATCCTCTTTGGTGACATCATGCCCATCTTGGCAAATGGCCAACGCCTAATTATATCGACTGGGAACAAGGATCACCCTCAAGCACACGTTCCTCTGCGATCTTGTACAACGTTCTTGTAGGGGGAGGAGGTAGGCACCTGGGCACTTGGGCACTTGTCCTCTCCCTTCGAACCGATCGAAAAAGTGGGTGAAGAAAAAAGATATCACGCCAATGAGTCACCACGATGCTCCGAACATGGAGAACATGGGGAGGATGTGTGTAGGAGTCGTGAGGAACTGTAACTGACGGTAAGGAATGGGGAGGGTTGAGAGGTACTGGATAATTGAACGAATGAACTCGACCCGTCTGTCTTCACCACCTTGAGCACCAGCGTGTAGGTTCGGCTCACTTCATATCACACTTTGTACACGAGATCTCCATCATCAATCAAGTCGAAGTAGCCATCCTCCAGCGTCAAATTCGTCCCAAAATGACAGCCTCGAACGTCCTCGTGGGTTCAGGGCTCAACAACGAAGCTTCAACAATCCCAGCAGACGTTGAGACACCCCATGTGGTCGCCTTTCGTTGGGCCAATCAGCATGGAAACGATGACGATCACGATGATGACTGGCTGACTGGCTGACCTTTGTTCTACTACCATAAACCGAAATGTTCAGACTTCGATGGGTCCGAATGTGTTTCAGTGAAAAAGCTTAGGTTCACTTCACGGCCTCTCGGAGAATGTGTGGCCTTGACCGATGCTACGAGAGCGATACAAGGATTGCCCGTGTTGGAGCTGGGCCTTCAAACAAGACTTCCGATTCGGACTAAAGGTCCTTCTCACGGGATCAAGGAGCTGGTACTGTGAGTACAGTGCGTACGTACGTACTGAACAGAACGGCCAGTAGGAGACTTTGACTACTGAGGACTGACTAGTAGTTGAGTGAGAGTATCGATCAGAGGATCCCAGAAGGGACTCGGAAAGGAAGGAGGGAGGGAGGCCTGGCGGAAAGGGCCGTTTGTCACACACACTCACTCATTCACATATGCTTCCAAGCACCTTTACAGTTTGCATCACCATCGAGCAATCCGTGCGGTGGTCTGTGAGTGCGTGTATTACGAGTCTCACACTCTTTGAAACTGGTGGACGACGTAGGTTGGATTGAGATTGTTCATGTACTGATGTGGGTATAGAGTTGAAGTAGGGCCCAATAGCTTATCGAGACTTCCGTCAGATTCATGCCAAACGAGGACAGACGTCTCGGAGGATATATAGCATACATAGGTGCGTGCATGCATGCATACAGGCCAGTAGAGGAGGCCCCTCTCTCTCTCTCTCTCTGGCGGTTTAACCTGCCGAGTATGGAGCGACGTTCAACGTGTACTCTCACTCGATCGTTGATGTGTACACGTCCGATTGGAGATTGGATAGATGGAGGGATGGATGGATGGATGGAGAGGTCGAAGTACGAGGGAAATGGGTCTTTACGATTGATGATCTCGATCTTTCTCTAGAAACAGCCTGGATGAACGCAAAGTAGAAGTGACAATCCCGAAGGGTTGAGAGCGGGGCGCCTTCAAATTCCATGTACCAGTATTATCTATCCAAGGCAGATGAGCATCGTAGCCAGTAGCCACTGACCTGACGTCAGCTCGGGAAAAAATGATTATGCATGATGAAATCCAGAAAAAGCATCCATTGATCCATTTCAATCAGTAAAATATTGCCCCAAGACAAGACAGGGCATTCCTATATCCAAATGTACCGTTTCGTTCCTGATCAAATCTCTTCACTCTGGATCTCGTTTGACAAATTGACAGTCATTTCCGAACAGGAAACCGTCCGTCACCCTGACAGTCCAAGGTCAAGATCCGAGCGCTCATTGGTCCGTAGGCCCATGACGAGCCCTGACTAGTACTCCATACACAAGCCAATCAACGTCCGAGGAGCCTCTCTCAACAGCTGACTTTTTGTTGTGGTTATGTCTTTGTTGACCAGCCTGACTGCCTGCCTGTGTTTTGTCCAGCCTATCAGCCTGAGTCAATACAGGCCCCAAACACGGTGTTTCTCAAGCTTGTGGAGGCTTGGATCTTGGATCTGAGAGTGTGTTCCAGGTGCGGTCCCAGTCTTGGTTGGGTGCCTGAGGATGTACATTGAGTAGTCACTATGCCACTAGTTTGCCGTTCTGGGTTCGAGGCTACGGCTTAACGCCCTCAGAATGGCCCATCTCCAGTCGTTGGCTCATTTGAGCCAGGCCCCGCCTCCGCCACCCCCGGGCACGTCCCATGCGCCTCGATTGAGCGTCCCGCCCCCGCCGGGTGCGATGTATCCACCGTATCATGTGCCGGTGGCTTATCATCCGGTCCACGGACACGCCCTGCACCCGACTCATATGAATTTCAGCCTGCCCCCGCCTCCCGTAGCCTATGCCGCCTATTATCCGCCGCCCCCGCCCATGGCTGCTCGTCCCCCCCTGCCCAATCCATTTGCTTTGCCACCCCCGAATATAGGACCCATGAGCGGAGCGGGCGGCACTGTTACCGCCAGTCGCTCAGATCGACGCTTGCCACGGTCTCGATCGCGGTCCCGATCGCCATCCGGAGGAAGATACCGGCGCGATTCGCGCGATTACCGACGTGACCGCGATCGGGACAGAAGTCCGTACCGGAGTTCGCGTGATCGCCGTTCTTCACCGGGTCGGCGGCGAAGTCGACGTAGTCCGTCCCCGCGATACGATCGTGGCTATTCATCGCGTCGCTCTAGTCGGTCGCCGTCATTGCGACGACCCTCCAGTTATTCTGATCGCGACCGATATGAACGTCGAAGTGATCGGCGCCGATCACCTGAAGTGGGTCGATCCCGTCCTCAAAGTCCGGCCCGTGGACCCTCCCGCCGGCGACCTACCCCACCGGGTATTAGTAATAAAGCTCGCGATCTCTTTGAGCGTCGCATCAACATGAATCACGAGGAGGTGTTGGCCGAGGAGAAGAAGATTTGGACTCGATCCGCTCCGGCCGACCCTTACTACGAACGGGATCCCCACAATCCACTCATGATGCGTGCCACCAGCAAATTGACCGAATTATGCGACCGTTTCGAGTCCCAACTCGTTCATCCACGCGAACACGCCAAACTCAAGTTCCCACCCTACGCTACGCCCAAGTTCGGACTCCCGCCCAGTCGATGCAAGAAACACGCCAAGAAAGCCGATTCGGATGCTGAGAGCCAGGATGAAGATGACGTCGAAGATGACGATGAGGCCGCCAAGAACGAGTCTTTGGAATGGCTCCGCTACCGACAAGATCAGCCCAATCGTCTCCATCAAGAGCTCTGGGAGAATCGCTCCAATGAGTTCAATGATGGCCCCACCTGTCGGTGTTCGGTCAAAGCTCGAGAGCATGGCATTCGGCATGGCATCTACCAGGGGGAAAAGACCGTGCCTGATCTTGATCCAGCCACGAATAACTCGGACAAGTTGTACCATTATCGGATTGCAGTCACACCTCCCACCAACTTCCTGGTGCTTCAACCCACGACCATTCATCATGACGAGCACGAGTTCATCTTTGAGGGATTCTCGCTGTTCACCACCGAGCCTTTGCAGGATCTTCCCCCGTGTAAAGTGGTTCGATTCAACATCGAGTACTCGATTCTGTACTTGCAAGAGAAGATTCCGGATAACTTCACGCTTCGTGAGCTCAAATTGTTTCATCGTTACTTCTTCACCGAGCTCTTGGAGCTCTTGGATTGGGACACGAGTGACCGGTTCTACTTCATGCCTCGCTTCGTCAGAGATCTCTCCGAGGACGGCAAGGAGATATTGTCCATGAATGAAGTTATGAAGTATCTCATAAAATCATACTCACCCTTGGTAGTGGAAACGGATTTGATGCCCATGCTCAAGATGTCTCCCACGGAATGGGTCGACTTTGTCGAGAAGGTCAAGGGAATGTTGGTGACGAAACCCGGGCTCAAACCATCGGCTTTTCGCATCGACCAACTCGATCGAGAACAAGACAATCCCCAAGTCATCAAGTACCCCGAGATCGTTCACTTCGGCACACGCCCACCTCAGTTGTGCTACGCTGGCAACCCGGATTATCAAAAGGCCTGGCGCGAGTTCGTCAAGTACCGCCATCTCTTGGCCAACATGGCCAAGCCTACCTTCAAGGAGAAGCGACATCTCGAGGTCTTGGAGGAGAAACTCCTTGACATGAGGAGCAACTCCAAGCTCAAGCGAGACGTGACCATTGCCGTGGGGAGTGAGGGTTTCTTCAAGACGGGCCTGATGAGTGATATCGCCCAACACGGCATGCTCTTGCCCGTCCTAGTCAATCATCTCCGGCTCTACGCCTCTTTAGATTTCTTCCAAGAGCAAATAGGCTACACTTTCAAGAATAGGTAAAGTTTTTTCCGAAAAAAGAATAGGGAGTTCAGAACAATCAAAACAAATGATCGGGATCAATGCTCTTTCCATTTTTTCGAACCTTATTAGGCATTTATTACACCTGGCTGTGACTCATCCCTCCTACCGCGAAAACTACGGCACGAATCCAGACCATGCTCGAACCACTCTGTCCAATTGTGGCATTCGACAGCCCGAATACGGCGACAAGAAGGTGCTGTTTGCCAATAATCGCAAACGAGGCATCAACATGCTCATCAACATTATGTCCCGTTTCGGGAAAAACCAAGAGACCGAGTCCAAGGTGCCTCACAATGAACGGTTGGAGTTCTTGGGCGACGCCGTCGTCGAGTTCATCACCTCCGTGCATTTGTTCTACATGTTTCCGGATCTAGAAGAAGGAGGCTTGGCTACTTATCGCGGAGCATTAGTTCAAAATCAACACTTGGCCATTCTAGCAGAGGTAAATCGTATTGTGTACCTGACCAAGTGCGATTGGACCCTGAAATAATGGTCCTTGTTTCTTGCTTTTCCAGGTGCTTGGCTTGGAGAATTACATGCTGTACGCCCATGGGTCAGATCTGTGTCATGACGCTGAATTGCGCCATGCTATGGCCAATTGCTTCGAGGCCGTGATGGGGGCCATCTATCTCGATGGTGGGATCGAGGCTGTAGACGGAATCTTTGCCAAAGCCTTGTTTGGATCTGATCCCGAGCTTCATAAAGTGTGGACAAGTCTGACACATCATCCATTGCAAATCCAAGAACCCAAAGGCGATCGACATTGGATACCCAAATATCCTATTCTCCAGGTAAGCAGAGCAACCGTCCCTTCTAACAGTGTTGAAACATAAGGGTTACGTTGCTCTGGGCCAGAACCGAATCATGCTTTTTTTGTTAACAGAAACTGGCCGAATTTGAAGATTCCGTTGGTGTTGAATTCACTCATATCCGTCTCCTGGCCCGTGCCTTCACTGACCGATCTTTGGGATTGTCAGTGTTAACATTGGGCTCCAATCAGAGATTAGAATTTCTCGGTGATACCGTGCTTCAGCTCATCACTTCCAATTATCTCTATCGACATTTCCCCGAGCATCACGAAGGCCATCTCTCCCTTCTTAGATCTTCAATTGTGAACAATCGCACTCAGGTAACAGTTCAAGCCTTGTCACATCATCATTTTGATCATTCTTTCCACTAAAGTGTTCCCAACGAAATGATGGAGTAGTCGTCAAAGATTTGAAGTATAAAAATGGTTTTAAAATAAAAAGAAGGGGACCAATCTAGAATAAAAACTTGTCATTTGATGCCTGAATAACTGCCTTCCCTTCGTATTTCATTCGCAACTATAAGTTAATTCTTTCAGTTGATTAAACGCCCTCCAAGGTGTTCAGACTTTATCTTATTTTCGTAATCATTTGATCGAATTTTGATGCATTGAAAGGCTTTCGATATGGACCTATTGAAAGTGCAAGAAGTGAATCCATAAAATCGAGGAGGTACAATTTAGCTATGCGCTGTGGTTCACTATTTAAAACTGTCAGAACCTAAAGACCTGTACCTGTTAGAAAACTTGAGAGTAGTATTTTTTCTCAAATATGATCGGTTTTAGGCTGTGGTGTGTGATGATATTGGAATATCTATTTATGCGCAATTCGCCAATCCGAAGCACGAGCTGAAAGTTAAAGACAGGGCGGATCTCCTGGAGGCTTTCTTGGGAGCTCTGTACATTGATAAGGATCTGGATTTCTGCACCAAATTTGCCGAGGTCTGCTTCTTCCCGAGGCTGACCCATTTCATCGTAAACCAAGAATGGAACGATCCCAAGTCCAAATTGCAACAATGCTGCCTAACCCTGAGAACTATGAATGGTTCAGATCCCGACATCCCCAATTACAAGGTACCTCGGCTACATTTCTACCATTTTTGTCCAGTTTAAGTTATGGGTTTGAGATTTATGCTTTGCAGGTTGTTGAATCAAAAGGTCCCACCAATACAAGGGTTTACACTGTGGCTGTGTACTTCCGTGGAGATCGCTTAGCCAATGCTGACGGTCATAGCATTCAAGATGCAGAAATGAAGGCCGCCAAGTTGGCCTTAGAGAATTGTGCCCACTTGTTCCCGCATTTAACATATCAGAAGAAAATCGTGGAGAGGAGCTTGTACAAGCAAAACAAGGATCGACTCCGAGAGGAATGGCACAAAGAAGTGAGGAAAAAGAGAGAGGAACTGGGCCTTGATGACGACAAGAAGCGAGCCAGTAATAAAGGAGAAATTCGAGCCAAAGAAGAGCAGCTAGACCGAGACCATTTTAAGAAAATGGCTCAAATTCGCGAAGAAGAACGACAGAGGGAACGCACCAATCTCGAGCTCAAAGCTGCCAGCACCAAAAGACAACGACGATCTCCATCTTGGGAAGGATCCTCACCGCCTTCTAACCCTGATACCAATAGCCCACCCAGATCTTACGCCAGCTCCAATCAACGCCCAAAGCGATCCTCCTCCTCCTCGTCGTCTTTGTCAAGCGTGAAGATCGAACCGAACTCACCAGGTGAGAAAGAGGAGCCAGGATCTCACCTTGGAGAACGCCACCGTTCCAGATCGCTTTCGCGCGACACTGATGTCAAAGAAGAACCCCCTTCAGATCGAGAGGACGGTGAGATCAGTGATGACTAGGCAATTACACCAGTCAAGTCAGGTTGATCTCGACTGTTGTTTTTTTTGGGCCAGATCAAAGCATTACAATTTATTCGTACTCAAATGATTCATAGTTCGTAAGTTGATGTGATTTCTTCGCTTGTGATGAGGTAAGCAGCAATGCTTTCAACTTAAATGACTTTTTTTATTTATTCTCAATTCAGTCAAATCGCCGTTTTCCAAAATCGTCAGTCATGATAGATCAAGCATCGCTGTTTACTATCCTGTTCCAAAACCAATCAATACATATGATCAGTGTTTTCGATCAAGAAGAAAGAAGTTGAATGTTGTTCATCTAATGATGTTAAAAAGTATGATCAGTTACACATACATGGCAAGCATCTTGGTCAAAATCTTGAAGTCAGTTCAAAACCTATGCTCCAAATCAGAGGTCAGGATAGGCGGATCCAAGGTATTTCTTGCCCCTATTGGTGAACACGTGGGTCTGAATGTCCACGGTTTTACCCGCCAAAGACACGGTGCAAGTATCGTTTGGTTTCATGAGGACACACATGGTGTACAAGATCAGTTCCAACTCAGGGCTGAGACCAATGAAGATGGAGCTGCACTAAAGTAGAAAAAAATCAGGGATTATGATTATTGTAATCCTTTACAGAAGAAGTTGAAATTAAAGACTCACTGGCTTCACTTTGCCGTCCCAAGCAAAAATGGTCTTGGCCACGGCACCTTTGCCTCGGAATGAGAGACAATAGTTGAACCCGTAGTAGTTAACGGACGATTTCCGCTCGTTCAAGAGGAAGAAGATCCAATTATGGAACCCATTCACCTTGCCTTCCTTGAGCTCGCCCATGAAGACATGCTCGAAAGCGCAAGATCCGAGAACTCGCCGAGATCGCGGGTACAACGCGAACCACATCTTGTGGAGAAAACGCTTGAACGACATGAGATCATTCGAAATGAGTCTTTTTTCGATCATGAATTGGCGGGCAATTTCCATCACTTTCGTATCCATACAAGCGTCGATGAAGTCGCGTTCCTCCTGGATCTCCTCGGCAGTCACTTCTTCAGCCTCATGGACATGCTATGAGTGAAACAATATTTAAATGGCTTGAAATGAATGAAAATACTCATAGGCGTTGCTTACCACTTCGTAGTTGTCGTGCAAAGCAATTAACTTGGCCACGGTCGGGATCTCAAACAAGGTATCATCCACATCATAAAACAGTGGCTCTTCCGAGACATCCCGATTACCTTCTCTACGATCTTGGAGATCGTATCCGATGTATCGAGCACAATTGTTCTCATCATTCTCAAGCAATCGTTCGGTCAGCTCGAAGAACTCCTCTTCGGTGCAGTCAATAGTGTAGTTATCATCGGCGTCCATGATTGCCAATTTCAAAGCGATAGGAACCTTACACGCCTAAGAATAATACTAGCACGAACTCTGACCAATCCGACCAATCCACGGAATCACTCCAACAAGTGTGTGCGTGTGTGTGTGTGTGTGTACTCGTGTACATGCAGTACGTATTGAGATACACGCCTTGGCTTGAACTTGCACAGGTGAGGACTGAGTACAGAAGAACTGGATTCTCAATTCTGCCTTCTTGGCTGGGTTCCTAAGTGGCTTGAACGCAACGCCGCCAGATCCTCTCCGAATGATGATAATTTATAGCATCTTCCCTCTAGCCCTCTCAGTTAGAAGAATTTCACAGGCGAATAATATGTACAATAGGCGAGCTCGCGCTTCAGAGACGTTCTTTTTAGCTAGGTCAGATCGAGACTCGACTTTTTGCCAGGAGCTGTTGTGTTGGAGAGATTTGGAATCAGGGCTTTTATTTAGTTTCACTTCATAGTTGACATTATCACAATTATCGTATTCAAAAGTAAGCATAATAATTTAGATGACAACAACACGCGTGTAAGGTTCTTATGTATATAAAGTTGATGACACACAGTTTTAGGTTTGGAATGGATTCATGTTGCTGGAATAGAACTCGATAAAATGTTTCAAAATTCAAACCAAAATGGGCAAATAAGTAACACACACTCGAAAAAAGAACATGGCACATTGCCGTACAGAAATCACGGCTAATTTTTGAAGTCCTCATCACTCTTGTCTACATCCTCCAAACTTTCTAAAGGAACTGTCAACTTTTTGGAATTGGCGAGCATCTCCAGTTCTCGACGCAAGATCTCGCCTTTTTCGTCGGCTCTATCACAGTAGTAAAACGCTCCTTCTGCATTTCCCGTATCAAAAAGGTGTCTCGCATAAGCCAGACTGATCTCCTCGTTCAAAACCATCATGTGACTCGTGTCTGGAAGGAGTTTCATCTCTTGACACGCCTGAAGGAATTGGGCGGCCAGCCCGATCATTTTGGCGTTCACCAGACAATCCAAAGTGGAGACAAAATCCTTTAAGGATAAATATACTAGGATAGCTTGTTTCTTCAGGTCCTTGGCCAAGAGGTGCTCGCAGTATTTCCCTGCCACCTTGGCCAGATCTGGATGTCCGGATAATCGACATTTGGCCAACCAAAGACTAGCGTCCCACTGACCACAGGATTGCAGATAATTGCATGCATCCACCACTTTGTCGATCAGACAGAGTAATTGAACGCCTTCCCAAAGCTTGCCCTCGGCAATTAAGTTTGTGGCCACCAATTTGGTGGTTGAATGAGGTGTGTCTTTTTGGGCAGCGGAAGTCGTGGCCACAAGACACGCCTTGAGACTGTCCTCGTAATAATTCGGACTGTCTGGCTCAGTATCGAGCAGCAAACGAATGGCTTCTTCCTTCTGATTCAGACAAAGCATCAGGTCCACCACTCGTTTCTTTTGGGCGTGCGTCGAGCATCTTGATTGGTGAAGGCTGATCTTTTCGAGATGGAATCGCAAGAAGGATTCAGCGTCTAAAGCCAAATCAAAATTGGTGTCCACGAGACTGAAATCGCCTGGTTTCAAGTTTGAGAGAGCTAATCGCCAAAAGTCCGCCTCCCATTTCATTCCAGACATCTGAGAAGCCAAGAGACCTCTGAGAGCGGTGGGTGTGGTCGGATCTTCGAGCTGTGATCGGACATCTTGACGGATGAATCCGATTTGCTCCTTAACGAAAGCAAGACTATTCTCGTTAAAGCCATCCGCCGAAGTGAAGTCCAAAGAGAAGATCGATCTCCAAGGCTGATGGTGGAGCAAGATCTGGAAATTGGCCCGCTCTTTGTTGGGCAGAAGGGCGTGACAGGCAGCGGATTCATCGACATTATATTCGTACATGGCCGAAGAGGCCGAGGCCAGAGCCAGACCCATGACTCTCAGACAGCCATCGACAGTGGCTAAAACAGGCCGATCCGAAGCTGCCCAATCAATATCCATCACCTTGACCATGTCTTTGGGGGTACGGAGTTCGTTGATGAGCTCGCATTCTTTCATCTCCCAAATGGACACAGAATCCGGATTGAGAATGAGGAGTTTCAAGTTGCCTCGCCCAGGAGCTAAACGCATCTTCTTGATGGGACCACGATTGGTTGCGATGTTTCTGGAAGTCCGTGTTTTCACGTCCCAGACATTGATGTTGCCATCAGAATCTCCGCGAACAATGTGATCACTTTTCCACGCAATACAAGTGATGGTTCCTTTTAGAAACAGAAACAATGAATAAGAAGCTATAGTACATTGGTAAGTTAGTAAAACGATGGTTACCTAGAGACGATTCTGCGGGCACCCTTGTCCCATCTCTGATAGCGTTGCCTTCAACAGAGAAGTGATAGAGTTGCCCTTCAGGATCGGTGAACACAAAATGCTCTTTAGCCACAATAGAGCTGTTTGATGATGCTTTTTCTGTTGGTTTGGAACCATTCTCATCCTTGGCATGGTCACTGTCCGTATCTGGAACGAAAATGTGACAATTTTGTATTTCTACAGATTACCTGGTTGGATCGGATGTTTGAAATACCTCTCTTGTTCTCCTTCTCCTCCACAGCGTTCATCTTTCGTTTCAAAGATTTGAGATTGTGAAGTGGGGACCAATCCAAAGCGGTGATGGCTGGAAATTTCTTCGGCATCGTCCTCAAGAGAGTCATGGTTCTCAAATCCCATAATTCGAAAGGGGCACCTTGAAAGGCCACAATGAAGTATTGCTTTAGATGAGACACCCGCAGCATCTCAATGGCCGGTTCTTCAGAACGGTGGGATCGGAGGGCCTGGGTTTTTCCTGTTCGTACGTCCGTGTGGATCAATTCGTTGCGGACCAACGAATTGGACGAGGTGGAACTCAACAAATTCTGATGTGCATGGGACAACACGGTGTTCAGACTAGTCCATTCTAGTCCACGAACGGGATAGGTGTGCACGGCAAAATCTCGTTCAATACGTCCGGTAGACATGTTGGTCAGTTGGATGTTCCCGTTCTGACCTCCTATGGCCATATAGGGCACATACTCCGACAGGTTTTTCATGGTGAGTGGCGGACACATTCGGATATGAAACGCGGGAAGACATAACCCGGAAACAATGCCACGGGTAAACAGCTTCAATCCCATGAGATCTCCGGTTTGCATGGACAATGTGGGCGGAATCAGATCTGGCAGAGAATACACAATCACCTTGCCAGACGCCTGATTCGATTGCGCAATGTCCACCAAAATCAGCCGACCATCCGAAGTGAAAATAGTCACACTATTCTCCCGGATGTTATCCAAAGCCATGCCCAAGATCTTGGCATGCTTTTGCAAGCGAATACAATCGCTGTGCGCTTTCTGCTCGTAAAAGATTTCCAACACGTTGTCCAAGGTAAAATTATCCGACGCCGTGTCCACAGTGTTGACACTGGCGATACTTGATGTGGATACAGCCTTGCTCATGTTCCGAATAGGTTCAATCGGGGTGGACGACACACCATACAAGCGTTTCCGTACACGCAAGCTCAAGGTACCCGATTCGCTTAGAATATACATGGCGTCTCGATGTCGGCACGGATACACTTGAAGAATGGGCGTGGAGGTTCGATCGATCGAGACCAGGCCCACCGTTTGACCGATATCCAGATCCAGAATAAGTACTTCTCGCGGGTACACCAATAACAGATGGTTCCGCACCGAGCGATGGTACAAAACTTGGACACAATCCGATAGCGTGAGCGAACTCGAGCCTTGAGGTTGGAATTCGCCCATGACCAAATCTTTCATTATCTTTTTGATCCGGGTCCGTCTCGTCTTGCCTTTATCTTCGGGAGGAGCACCCATAGGCGTACCCGCAGGTGTACTTGAATCCACTGAGCCCCGATTGGGACTATTCCGGGCGGGTCCAAGGACGTAGAATTTTCGACCGGCACCTTGGGGCGGTTTGGCCGGGTTAAAATCATCGACAAACAGCACACATTCCAAACAACGAAAGGCCAGACGTGAGGCGTCAAACGGGTCGAAATCAAAGCCTTGCAAGGTCTCGGTGTAGGTCTTGCGCCACACGGCTGAGCCCGTGCTCGTGTCCCAGAGCACAAGGGCGAAGGGGGGATGCAGGGCGGCTAATAAGTGGCCCGTGTTTTCATAACGCCCGTCACACCATGCTAGTTCGGTCACGGCCTTGGGCCCATCTTGCAGAATGGCCTTGGTCTCGCCGGATTTGGCATTCCAGATCACAATATGACCCGTGGCATCAGATGAGGCTAACGTCAACCGGTCTGCCGGATGCTTGGAGGTGGGGCTGCGGGCCCACATCACCCGGATGACCGTACTACGGTGGGTTTCGAGCACTTGCAAGGTTTGCAAGGTGAGTGGGTCCGTCACCACCACCATACTATTCGAGCCAGTGGCCACCAGCCCGCATAACGGGCTCCAATCCACGGCTAACCGGTTGCCCAGACTAGCCGCACCCGTGATGGTACGTTGCATCACGGGTGCGATTTGCCGCAACGGCGCATCGGCCGCCCCTGGCGTGGAAGAGCGTCGACGATCCATCATCCAATGCGAGAATCCGTGGTGGGAGAGCGAATTCACGGCTGGCTGAGCCCCATGGCTGGCGTCCGTGTCCCAGATAGGCGTGGCCAAGGTGGAAGGTGGTCCAGAGACGAGGGTGGGGCTCAAGGGCGTCAACGAGTCCAGCCAATCCGGCTAGACACCCAATGCAAGAAAAGAAGAACCAGGCAGATTCACTCTCTGTCTAACTATGTTATTAAGAACCAAAGCTCGATCGATCGATCAAGGAAACAGGTCGAATTCAACCCAAAAAAAAAACAGCTGTGGCAGTGATAAACTTCCAATGTATTATTTGGGGCTGGAACAAGTCTTTAGGGTGACTCAAAAGTCTCGAGTCAATTCGGGATTTTGTGCGGTTATTTTCAATTCTGCTCTTGACAGTGCCACAGAAATAAGCTGTTTAACATATCAGTTCAGTTTTGGGTATGTGAATACCTTTGGATGAAAATATGAGGCTTGCATTTAATGCCATTGTATTCAAAAGCTGATTGAGACTGGATGTTGAGCCAAGACTCGCGAGTCATTCGACGACGTCATTATGATGTGGGAGGAATCTTTTAAAAAAGTCAAACGGACTTTCAGAGTCCGATTTTGGTACTTTAGTTGCGTGATTATCAATTGGGAGCATTGCGTTACGGAATCATCACTCTTCATCCTCAACACCATGATTCATCCAAAGAACATCACGGACTTTTTTTACCCTTGCCTTACATGCGTCTCGTTTTTTGATTAGATAGGAATGGATTGAGTAGGACTCTGAATTATAGAAGAGAACAAAAGTGAGATCAGCGCACCATAGGAATTTAATTTTAATTCCTTTACAAAACAATAAGTTTAACTGGGCCCCAGATCCAAATCAAACGCGTTTACATAATATTCTCTGATTCTTCTTGTCATATATGGCTTTAGCTACCCTTCAGGCACCCTTTAATTTACTTTTAATGTTGCAAATGTCAGTTGTTGAGCCACTTTCTATATTTCTATTTGAAAAATACCTAGTTTGAATCTGGTGTTGCTGTGATTGCAGATAAGGATGCCTGAAAAGTAACTTAAACCTTAGAACTAACTCTTAAAGCACAAACATTTACAAAAATGTGTTTGGTTTGTACCCGGGATCCAGGTAAACTCAATGTTTTGGAACAGAATTGAAGGTTCAAAATTAACTGCAATAGTGCTCTGACCTCACTGTTGCACTCTTTTAATACAGGGCACTAGGATTGAGTGCATAGAGAATGAAACTATGTAAGACCAATATTTAAATGAGTGAAACAGGCCAAGCTGAAATTTCTATGAGATGTTGTAAAATGTGACAAGCACCATTTTCACATTTTTTTATTAACTTGAATGAAGTTTTACTCATTTCACAAACTTAGAATAGTTGATAGCTTATCAAAAATCATTGACCAATGCTACATGAGCAAACATATCTAAAGACCTTTGTCTTAGGAACCAGGTGAACAAAACCCTTTTCATAAGTCCACAGGGCTTAATTGTATGGCTCTTGTGCATGTACACATGTATGAAACTGATTATGCCATTTTTAGCTTTAATTATAATAATTGTCCATAATCAAGGAACAAGTTATTGACCCCTCGGCTCCTTTTAGCCTGTGGCTGATTTGGCTTGGTCTTGTTATATCGAAAGTAATAAAGTTGGGGCTTCATGAAAACTGTTGAGGCGTGCATCAAAACCATCCATCCAACGTAAAGCCACGTTTTTGCAATCACGTGACTTAAGTACCAAAATCGGACTCTGAAAGTCCGTTTGATTTAAAAAAGTGTTTAGTGTCAGTACAGGATACAAAAGTTAAAAAATGCTCAAATGACTCAAGTCCGAGCCATGCTTTGATATTTTGATTTACAAAAAGATACCTAGTTGTGGGGGGGTGAGTCATTTAGTTTAGGTTCGTTTATCTATTGCTGGGGAGTGACAATTTTTAGACCCCTAAGATAAGGCAAGGATTACGTACGCCATGGATTGGAAAGAGGAAAGACATACGAGAGTCGGACCTTTGAACCCGTTTTCAAGTAGCTCAAGCCAGCCCTTTGGGCTTCCAGAATGGTCTTTCATTATCCTTTATCTCATTTCTTGCTAATTCCATCTAGCATATTTTGATCAAGGAAAGTCATGGTTGGAAATTGTGCTTGCTCTTAACTACTCTGAGGGTGTTCTTGGTTTTTAATCTGAAATTCCATTCGTTGGAAGATCCGATTCAGTGTGATTGTCAAGAAAAAAAATATCTCCTTGGCTAGAATATGATGCATCAAATTTCCAAAGCCTCATTTCCATGACTTAAGGGATGAACTTCTTACAGCGGAAGCTTTACCGATTTGACAATGTCTAATGCTGTTTTTCAATCATGTCTTTTGTGGCATTGTTTTAAACCTTCAACAATCATTACCCCATCCAGGCTCCCAATCTTGACTCCTCTAAGCATTATGATGCAATACATCTTGAACAACGAAATCTTCAAATGCTGTTTAATTTCTTTTGACGAGAATGGTCTTGATGAGGTAAACCATAAAATGAAGTTTGAACAAGTAAAAATCCAGACATAAAAAATTGTTACTTTCTCAGACATTGCAGTTTTTTTAGAACCTTTATGAATAGATAATCACACAAAAGGATAATTCCAGATAAGGCCAGAAAACTTACTTTCCTTCTGATCCTAGCCATCAGCTTTTGCATGAGAGAAGAATTGATCTTCTTGAATGCCTATTGCTATTTATTGTTCCATTAGTCTTTGGTTTTGATGGTAAAGTTTGATTTTCTTCATAACTCCGTCAAAAATGACGGATTTTCATCAATTGAACAAATTTCTTGGTTCCATTCCTTCAGTACAATCAATACTTATTTCATCTTGTTAATACCATGTCATTCTGGCCTGAGCTTAGTGACAACTTGCTAAGTAGAGTCAAAACAATGTGCTGCAATCTAGTCCAGCCTAAGCCTTCTAGGACCTTAACTCTGACCTTCATGGCCACATCTGTGCTTCAAAATTGAAGCATTTTTTTGAAAATATTGAATAACTTTTGTATCATATTTGGGATCTTATCAATATGCATTTTTATCACTTTCAGGCTTTCTTTGTACGCTCAGGGTTGGTATTGAAGCGTTAATGTACGTTTGATGATGTCAATTTTGTCAAATCAACTTTTTCTCAAGGTTCTTGCACTGGCATTCTTATTTTTAAGCCTTTTTAAGCCTTCTTCTAAAGCCTCCAGTGCCTCAACTCCTGAAATAATTCATTTTTTTTAAGTCGAGACATATTTCCCCAATAAACAAAACGATATTTTAAAAGTGCATCAAGGTATTTTTCTTGTCAATTACAACCAATATAACAACTCTTCAGTGTCCGGATTTTTACGTGTTCAACCTTTATTTGTAAGCTAAAATTTTAGTAAAAGTAATCGTAACGAGTAACGCCATTACATTTCTTTCGAGTAATGGTTGTGTAACGAATTACTTTTTTTTGACCAAAGTAGCTGTAATTCGTTCCTTTTATTGAGGAACGACTAATGTCCTGACATTAAAACAGTATTTGAAAGTCTATTTAACTCTCTTTCAATTAGAGCATTCCTCTTGTTTTTTTCATTTCAAAAAGTACCTGCATATCTTACGATTTTTTTTGACTGCCATTTCCAACAAACTCAGTGTGTACAAATTTGTCTTATGTTGAAGCTAAGATCATATAATACTTTGGTTTGTTTCAGGTTTAACATGCATTTATGATTTGGCATGCAATCTGTTCTTTTACCTTTGAGAAGCCTAATGCATGATATCTGTGGTGTTGAAATATGTGCACATAAAGTCTGTCGAATTCCAGACATCTAAACGGCTTAAGACAAAAATTCTGCCATGAAAAAATACTTATGCATGGTTAGCACCTTCAAGGTGAAATGTATTTTTCATTTTTATTTTAACCGAGACCAATATAGGCGCTTATAGCACAATAAAAGCCTTGTTCAAAGGCTACGCAGTTGCAATTTGTCCACTAATTGTGAGGTCTATAGATAAGAATATGACTGAGCACAGAGAATTTAGATATTTTAACCAGCAGAGGTAAGAAGAATGCTCTTTACAGCCAACTAATAAATCACGCAACTTCACCTATGAGGGGCCTAGCAAATACGAACAAGGGAGAGTTTGACGAACTATTCAAGAACCTTTGGCAAATATTAAGCAGTTCTTTTGGACAGGACTCTACGAATATTGAAGAAGAAACTCAAAACTGTTTCTTCTATGAGGTATTTTTTCTTAAAAAAGCTTAACATAGCCATTACAACCAAGCACTTGAAGCAAAATGTAAACACTACTGCCTCTAATACGTATTCACGAATACGAATGCTTGAAAAATGCTTTGGGATACTTTTGTGATGTATTTGAGACATCTTTTCAAAATGACCTGTAATCCTTGACAAAAAGGAAATCTCGCTCATGAGTAGAGTTTGAAATACAAAATGGCTTGTCATTATGTGCATGAAGTCCATTTTGTTTACCCTTCACTTGTGCATCTAAGCACCTGAACACGTAGGAAGAAATGAAACGAAAGACATTGCTGCCTTGGATCGAGATGTTCATGTCACTACGAGATAAATCTTACAGTGTGTGTTACAAGCACTCTTGAGGGAGTCAAACAAGTCCTCAAACTGGCCGCCATCCATGTGGGCCCTCGACGTGCTCAATGTGATATCGACCAATTCAGAGAACTCCGCAAGCTCCATGTTTGACCATGAGGCAACTGGTATGGTGATACTAATATCATTTTTTTATGTTGTTACAAAATGATTTATAAAGCACATGAGGTCAGTTCACAAAGTTCAAGTGAAAGATTCGCTTATTCTAGTTTCAAGGTTTCATTATATTGACACTTTTATGATCTCAGCTTAGAAACATAAGTGTGATAACAAGAGTGATGGCTAACAAACATATAACTCTTGCTCAAAACTGTACAGCACATTGGTTAGACATGAACCAGGAACCATCATGGAGACTAATCTATAGGTTGGGTGATGCAACCCAACCTCCTGATCTAACCCGAAAACGGCGCCAACTTATTGTGACTTTTGCAAGCTATCCAGATTCAACCTAAGGCCTGCTACTTGTCTCAGAAGGATAGGAGTCGTGAAAGGACTACTCATTTGTAAAGAAGAAACTGACCCAAACTGCCTAGCAAGAGCAAATGGCCAATGCCAGGAACATTGTCAATGTGTCTAGTCTGCTGGAGGATAATTCAGGCACGGGATTGGATCATGATATCTCAGCTATGTACGGGTTAGCTACCCCGACCAATAGTAAACGGGGTCTGAGCAGTCCGGATGATGCAATGGTTCGCAATAAGCGATTGACCGGATTACAAGGCAGCCCAAGCACTTCCTCGGCCAATGTGGTCAAAGTGGAAACCCCGACTTCGGTGAAATTCTCCTCCAGAACGAATCGAGGCGATACTTTGATTACTTTCGGCCATCTGAAGAGCTCTAATTGGATCACGGACAATCCCACTTTGTACAGTTGCTCGATTAAGTCTGAAGGGGACGAGGTCCTGCGTAAGCCTTACAGGTACATGTATGAGAGTCTGCGGGACAAAGCCGGGGTCCTGGATGAAATCATTTGCCGTTTAGGTCAAGACATTTTGGCCCACAATGATATGGGCCAGGAGGTCCAGAGTTTCGTTCAAGTGTGTCACGACGAGATTGTGACTTTGGGTCGGATTTGCTGTGACGAACCCGAGGGTCGCCTCAATCCTCAGTCTGTCAAGTTACAGGGCAACGTCGAATTAAGTGGAGGTCGAATGGTGCCTTTGGATCTTGGACAAGTGCGGGAGTTTTCGTTATTCCCAGGTCAGATTGTGGCTGTCCAAGGGATCAATCCAAGTGGACAGAAACTAGTGGCCAAACGAATTGCGACCGATGCCGGACTCCAGATGCCGACCAAGTCGGATCGGATTAATGCTAATTCCGGTCCTTTGGATATTATTGTCGTCAGTGGACCTTTTACCACCAAAGACAACTTGGACAACGAACCTTTGAAGGAATTGATCAAGTATATGCGTACCCACAAACCTCACGTGGCCATCCTCCATGGTCCTTTCTTGGATATCAAGCACCAGATGGTCGAGAATGGCGATCTAGACGTGGCCTTTCACGAAAAGTTTAATGAAATCATGCTCCAATTGGCTTCAGAAACGGCAGATTTACCAACTCGAATGGTGATCGTGGCCTCGTCTCGAGAAGCTCACCATCACGTGATCTATCCCACTCCACCATACGTGAATGGTCTCAGGCCTGAAGACCGGGAACGCTTTCAATTTGTTTCCGATCCAAGTCTCGTCAGCATCGAAGGAGTGGTCATTGGGCTCACGTCCTCGGATATCATGTTCCATTTGGGTCGTGAAGAGACGGTAATGCCCAACTCGAAGGACAGAATCCGTCGAATGGCGTCCCATTTGTTGCAACAGCGCTCTTTTTATCCCTTGTACCCGCCCAACGTGGAGATGAGCATTGACTTTGACAAGTATGAGCAATATGCCACGCTCAGTGTTCAGCCTCATATATTGATTGTTCCAAGCGATCTTGCGCATTTCTTTAAGAGCATTAACGATGGACTCGTGATGAATCCTGGGCGGTTGGCCAAGGGTGAACAAGGGGGCGTGTTTGCTCGGCTCAGAATCCATCCCCCGTCCAACGACCAAGCCAACTTTATCCAAAGAGTCCAGGGGGAAATTGTACGGATTTAGAAATGCTATTGTTGTGCTTCATGCATGCTATATAAAAGAAATTCATCATGCGACATTGATTGAATAAAACCCCAAAACGTGAAAGCTTTGATGTCAAATGAGAGAAGAAGAAACGATCAAGAAAATCACCAACAAGACTGCCTTATTTCAAAATTATTGGAAAATATCATGTCTGTTGGTTCAGCTCTTCCTTTTTCCTATATGGACCATTTTCGATTCGTAATGGCTTACACAGAGAGAAACGGCGCACATTACTTAAGAATTTGTGTCGATACAGTTCACCCTTTACTGCTAACATATCAAAATGATTCTTTTAAGAATCGGGGTTAACTACTCGCCTCCAACTAAACAGCACCTTTTCCCCCCTGATAACTGATAATTTTTTTGCCAAAAAGTGCTACCGCCAAGATAGTATTTCAACTGATCCCGTCTAGGTTTTCGCGTACCATTTCGAACGGCATTGGTCGGGCTGCGCAATTCCCAGCCTCATCCTCCTGCCTCCAGCCCTCTATCTATCCCCACTGGATGAGGAAAATTGGGATCGCTCTCGGACTCTTCCTTGCCTCCTTTTGGCCTACGCACGCCTGTTCATGTTCACATCGCCCTCATTTAGTTTGTGCCTGGCTCCTTCTTCGTCCATGATCAAATTCTGTTCCTCCTTCTCGAGTGTTGAAGTCCAGCAGGATTTGCCAGACTTCTTGGGGAGTGGGATGGGCAGGTCCGTCGCTAAGAACTATCCGTCCATTACCCTACTGCCGATACACTACTTGTGGGTAAGGAAGGTCGACCTGTTCATGGCTCCATTCAACAACACTCTCCCTTGATCTGCATTGGGGACGGGATATGTCGTTCCAAGGTGTTCAAAGGCCGTGATGGCCAGTCTGACGCAGTGGTGACCTATCCAAATTCTGCTTGATTGAGCTGTCCTTATTCCAATTCCGAGATTGGGCTCTGTGGCAACATTGTCATTCAAGATTGACTTGGACACTCACCCATTGGCGATTGTGGAGTGCCACACCCATGCGAACAGAGCTGTGGTTGAGTTCCTATGAGTCAGGATGGGCAATGCCTCGTCCTGTTGCGGTTGTTCCCGTTCAGGTAGTAAGTTTGCTTTGGTGGAGTTCCACTTGATCCATCCACTCACTCAAACACTAACGTATCGATCACACTCACATGGGAGGGATTTCGAGAAAGCCCAATACCTTTTTCTACCACCTTGTTGCGACGATTTACAATTACACGCTTGAAGGTCAGGACGAGAATCCAAGCGTAAACATTTCTCAGCGCTACTAACACTAACAGTTTTGTGGCTTCCTGTTTGGTTAGACATTATCGAGGACAGAACAACATCCTGACAAGATACTAGTTGCTTAATCATTTTATGTTTGTTGTAGGAGATGAGGTGGACGAATCCAAGCTCCATTTCTTCCATGGACGTCTCAAAGTGCACATCATTTGCGCCGAGGACTTGCCTGACACCGACACCACCTTATTCAATATTGACGGCCAGGATTACACGGATGCCTACGTGACGGGTGATTTGGGCTTGGCCCGGCTGTTCAAAACCAAGTACATCCCCAATGATCTCAATCCCACATGGGATGAGACCTTTGACTTGTACGTGTGTCATCATGCGAGTAGCTTTGAGATCCGAATTAAGGATAAGGAGCATGTGGGCGCCACATTTTTCGCGGCTACCAAAATTCCCACGGGTGATTTGATCGAGGGACGGTTAGTGGATGGCTGGTTTGACCTCTACAATGGCGATCAGCTACAGGGACGAATCAAGATGGAGGTCCAATACTTTCCCAAGGAATACCTGAACGAGCGAGATTTTCCTCTACCGGATGCCTACTTTCCTCTACGGGAAGGAAATCGGTTTATATTGTACCAAGATGCTGATACTCCCCAATTGCCATGGGTAAGATTAGCCTTTCCAGGTCTACTAGTAGGATGCGTCGCGATAGAAGAAGTATAACGGATCATTTTTCTTTTATTTAGTTTGATGGGATCGAATGTCCGGATGGCAGCCCTTATAAGGCCACTCGTCATTGGGTGGACCTTTACAACGCGATCAAAAACGCCCAAAAGTTCATCTATATCACCGGTTGGTCCGTGTACACCGAGATCAATCTCGTTCGAGGCGACGAAGACATCGACGGGTACTCGAATGTGGGCCGATTACTCAAAACCAAGGCCGAGGATGGTGTCAAGGTCCTTTTGATGGTCTGGGACGAGAAGCTCTCGTCCCAGAGTAGTCCCGGTCTGATGGGAACCCACGATGAGGACACGCGGAACTATTTCGCCGGAACCGCCGTCGAGTGTGCTTTGATGTCGAGAATGAAACGTGAAGGTGTGCTGGCCAGTGAGTTTGTGGGCACGTGTTACACCCACCATCAAAAGACTGTCATATGCGATGCGCCCTTGAGCGAAGGGAGTGATCAGTTCCGAGTGGTGGCTTTCATAGGGGGGATCGACATAACCGATGGTCGCTACGATTCTGCCCTGTTCCCACTTTGGAGTACCATTAATAACCTGCATCTAGGCGACTTCTACAGTAACTGTGTGCCTTACGCCAACAAGGATGTGGGCCCGCGGCAACCGTGGCACGATTGCCACGCCAAAGTCGAGGGTCCCGCAGCTTTTGACATCATGCGAAACTTTGAGGAACGATGGCGACGGCAAGCCGAGGAAAAAGTCCAGAGCCTGTTCCACTTTGAAGACGGAGAGATTGATGTAGAGGCTACTGCTTTGATGCCGTCCAACGAAGGTAGCCTGTGGAACATGCAGCTCTTCCGATCCATTACAACTGATTCGTGTATCTTTGATTTCGATAAGCACAAGTGCCTATTCTCCAAGGGCGGACGCCTCATCGAGAACACGATCATGAAGGCGTTGGTCCATCAAATACGCAATGCGAAGAACTTTATCTACTTGGAAAACCAGTATTTCTACGGGAGCGCTTACTGTTGGTACGGCGATCAAGATACGTTGACGGATCACATCATCCCGAGAGAACTCACTCAAAGAATCATGGAGAAGATCGCTGTTCGCGAGAAATTCAAAGTCTACATACTCATTCCCATGTTCCCCGAGGGAGATCCGTCCACGGCAGCTATTCAAGAGATCCTTCATTGGCAACATCGCACAATGGAAGCCATGTATCGGCGGATCGCTCGCGCTCTCAAGGAATTCGAAGTGGACGCTCATCCCACGGACTACTTGTCATTCTATTGTCTGGCCAAACGGGAGTCTCCCGACGAGATGCCCGAGGGCGAATTCACCGATCCATTGCCCGGATCCCAATTGGAAAAGGTTCGGAAGAGCCGTCGTCATCCCATTTATGTTCATTCAAAACTCTCCATCTTCGACGACCAATACGTTCTCGTGGGCAGTGCCAACATCAATCAACGCTCGTTGGGCGGGAATCGTGACTCGGAGATCGCCATGGGCGGATATCAACCTGACCATACGATTGAAACCCAAGGGGATCCCAGAGGCGGGGTTCATGTCTATCGTTTGGCTCTGTGGGCCGCCCACTTGGGGGAGATGCATCCCGATTACTTGAATCCCGGGAGTGACGAGTGTCTCGCTCGGGTCCGACTTGTGACCCGCAGCTTCTGGGACACTTACACCGCCGAGGAACCCCAGCACAGTGATATTCATATGCTGCCTTACCCGGTCCAAGTTACGGAGGAGGGCATGGTGGAGGCCTTGGATTCGCCTTGGGATCAGTTTCCGGATACATGTGCGAATGTATTGGGAGTGAGGAGCGGTTATCTCCCGGCGAAACTGACGACGTAAAAGAGCGAACAAAAAACATTGACCTGGTGGATCACGTCTTCGAAATGCAAACTGATTTTAGCTCCTCTCGTTCATATACACAAACAAAGATGATTTATATATATATAATTGATGAGTCTAGTCTCACAAAGACTCGGATGTTGGCTATGTGTAACCCAAGAAAAAGTCATTGGTAATGCAAAGGGATCGGGTGAAAATAGCAATTATCTTAGATATATTATTGGCTATTAAACTCTTAAACATTTGTATCGTGTTTGTGTGTGTGTATATATATGTATAATATGGAACCAACCGATCCGTGGGACATGTCATTGAGCTCACGTGGAACAGGGTCAACAAGGGTCAAGAGCAAATTGTTGTAAGTCGCTATGCATCCGTGGGTGATGAACTGATGAACTCTTATTACCAATGAAGATCTGGTTCAAAAGTGTATCACAGAGTTTTCTGTTCACTCGCACTATGGGGGTCCTTGAAATCGATATTGTCAGAGCGTGTTTTTCTTGTGATGTAAATGTGGCTGAGTTGAGTTTCGGAACATTTGGCCTTCAAACCTCATCGTCGGTCTTGTGTAGGTATGTTTGGGTTGCTATAAATGCAATCAGAAAATAGAACTACTACTATAAACGTGCTAAACGAGCAGACTAGACCCTCGGTCCCGCGTGGGATACTTAGCTCTTTCTTAAGGATGTGGTGGATACGGAGAGTGTGTTCAGGATCTTGCGCTTGAGCCGCTTCGCCTTGTCCTTCTCCAGACCCATCTTTTTGGGCGATGCCTTGGGTGATTGGTGATTGGGAAACTCTTTCGTGTCCACGTCTTTGTCCGCATCAAAGTTCTTGTCTTTCTTTTTGCTCTTCTTCTCTTTCTTCTTCTTCATTTTCTTCTTGATATTGTCATCCACCGTGGGTTTGACGGCGGCGTATTCGCCCATGTGGATTTCGATGGATTCGTCCTCTTCCAATTCCCGGAGTCGGTCCATTTCCATGCAATCCACGATCTCATTTCTCTGACTGACAATCTCCATTAACCGGGTGATGAGCTTGTCTTCTCGAGCCTTGTCCTCGTCACTCTTTTGGGTTTCCACCATGAGCAATCGGATCTGATGCTCGATGTCCGCGTGCTCCTCTTCTAACCGATGATCGCGCTTCATATAAATGAGTTCGGTTTGTCGCCGAAACAGATCGTTCTTTTCGTTGACCAAATCAAAGAGCTGGATGATCAGGTCTTCCACCTCCGGTCCCAAGCTGTCCCGGTCGGTGATATCCAATCCTTGTTCGCATCGCTCTCGATCGTTGCGGTCACAGAGCTCCCGAATGGTCTTCTCCAACTTGACGCCTTGACGCTCGAGCTCTTGCTGTTTGATCTCGATATCGTGCAATTCCGTGTTAACGGCCTTCCTCGGGATCTTTTTCACTTGCCGCTTCTGGGGAATGGGTCTGGGCGGAGCTGGGCCTTTCTTCTTCTTCCATTGGCCTTCAATGGCCTTGTCAGGGGAGAGGGGCGTGAGAATAATGCTCGGAGCGCCAGAGGTTTGAGTTACAGACGAGCATTCGCTACTGATCGAACCCGTTTCAATCATCTGAGATCGGCGCTTCTGATTGTCTTGATCTTTTCTCTGCTTGGGCAGATCTTTCGGAGGAGGGGGTCGAGGAGGCGGAGGGGCGGGTCGGGTTTTATTGTGAAAGGACACTGTCGAAGCCACTGAGAGCGTGGGACTGGCAGCTCGAGGAGTGAGCCCCCGGGGACTGGGGACTGGACCAGCTCTTACCACCGATGTCCTGGGTGAAGCTATTGGGGTAGAGGAGGCTCCAGGAGGCTTGGGAGCCTTCCGTTTCTTTCTTGATCGCATTGATGATGCACTTGAGGGCGTGGGCGAGGGGGATCGCAGCGAACCCGACCGAGAGGAGCGATACGTGACTTGGCTGTCTTCGTCATCGTCTTCCTCCTCAAAATCACTGCCAAATGGATTGAGACTGGCATTTATACGCGGCGGCTTGGGAGGTGGTTCATTATTGGCAAGGGGTCCTTGAGTGGTCACTATCTCGGGTTTTGACACATTAGTTACTAGTTTATTGGGCTTTTCGTCATCAGAATCCTCAAAATCACTTCCAAAAGGGTTCGTTGACGTGTCTTCGGGTTTGGACTCTTTGTCTGGTTTTTCTTGTGGAGTCGATGGCTGCTCATTCTCATCTTCGTCTCCAAAAGGATTCATTTCTCCGGGATATACCTTCTGGGTTTCCTCATTGTCTTGACCTAAATTCGATTTGGACTGTTCTAAAGTAACGTCTTCGACAATAACCTCAGGAGCTTTCCTTTCGATTAGAACGGTTGGTACTGAGACAATGTGAGCATGATAGTCGGCAACGTCGGTTGCATCCCCGATTGCATCCTCTGTTCCAGCTTCGGTTACAGGTTCAGACACAACCTCTGTTTCGTCCTTTGTTCCAGTTTTGGTTACCGGCTCAGATACAACTTCTGTTTCATCCTCCTCTATTCCAGCCTCGGTTACAGGTTCAGATGCAACCTCTGTTACCAGTTCGGTTATAGGCTCGGTTTCAGGCTCTGATGTAACCTTTGTTTCAGGCTCTGTTTCAGGCTCTGTTACATGCTCAGTTACAGATTCGGTAAAAGGCTCAGGTGGGACCATCTTACACGGCATGTTTTCCTTCACTTCTTGGGGCTTGTTGGCTTCATCACTTCTTATCGAACTTGTAGTCTCATCAGCATCGGGGAGCATGTTATCCTCCACTCTGGTGAGAAGGGGGAGTGGCACATTTTCAGATTCATTTGCATTATTAGAAGCACTGATAGCGTCGCCAGGTTCAGGACGAGAGTCATCGTTGATATCAAGTGCCTTCGCCGCTAGATCTCGTTCAGCATTTAATACCTCCACGTTACTTTGAACAGCTATGTTCGATATAACATCTTCGTCATCAACCTTTGACGGTTCTTTGATGTCAAGAGCAACATGTTCTTCTTCTCCACCATCAGCTTGGCCACCATTTTCTGTATGATTATCGTTCGTACCTTGCTGATCTGAAACAACTTCAGTCTTGCCTTCCTCTTGTTGCTTGGAACTCTCATTTTGGCAGGTTTCATTTTCATTTGGAAGACATGACGCCTTAGGTTTGGGCGTAACATTTAGGTTCTCGTCTAGGTTCTTCGTGATCGAAGCAACATGATTGTCCAAGCCATCACTCTCTGTCTTTGGGCAAGTCGAATGACCTCCTGAATCAACGTACCCATTCGAATTATTATTGTCCTCATCCTCACTTTCCGAGCTGGAATTTTCCAGTCCCGAATCCAGATGCTCACTCACCATCCTCTTGTTGGCTTCCACCACTTTCTCCTGATTGGTTTCCTCATCCGGACACACATCGCAACAATAATCACCCTTCTCGGTCTCATAATAGTTGACAATATTCAGCTGAGTGCCGCAGCGGGCACACTTGAAGCATGTCCTATGAAGCAGTTTCCCGGTCACGTTCAGCCTTTCCAAGATGAAGACCACCTTGCCACACATTTTACATGGCTCATTTCTGCGGCCAATCATGGGCATCTTGGAGGTCGCCAGACTTTTGACGGGAGATGATGTGGCACTTGACGACCTGGACGAACCCGTTCGTTTGGCTTTACCCGTGCTGGGAGCCGTGGCACCGTGGAATGCTTGATAGAACTGAGACAGATAGGTGAGAATGGACAATCGGTCCAGAAGCTCACATTCCACCATATCCTGCGGGTCCAATAAGGCGGGAATGCTGAGATGCTGCTCGCCGACACTGAAAGCCAGGATGTTATTGCCCAGGATATCGTCTTCGTCCAAGCTCTCGAAGTCAATGAGCTCGGGTCGAAAATGGTGGATGATGGCACAAAAGCCCAAGCCATTTCTCCACGAGGTGGACATGTTCACGATGTTCACACTCTCATAGTCGGCCGTGACCACCTTGCACCACTTCTCCAAGGCCTTGGTGCCTTCTAAGAAAGCCATGATCACGTCCGATCTGACACAAGTTGGACAAGTTAGACGAGTTCGAGTAACCGGGTCAGACAGTGGTCGATACTTTTCTGATTCATATTTGGACCGATATCTTTAAGTTCACGGGATGTAGCTCGACATTTTCCGCCAATGGTGATAACGCTGCCCAAAGCAATCATCCAAAGAGAGATTCTGGGGGAGTGGCGGAAAAGTGAGATAAAAATGGATGGGGGAGCGCCTTATGATTTCCACATGAACAAATAGGCCATGCACACTCTTGCTTGCTTGCTTGCTTGCTTGCTTGCTTGCTTGCTTTTGCACTCACATTTTGGAGAACACTCGACTGAGTTTGTTGCGATGTAATCCGACGCGAGAGCACAGCGGCCCTTTGGGAAGCAAGAGAAATAATAGGTGCTCGTGAATCAATCAATCACTTCCAGGGGTGTCTTCTAATGGCCTTTAGAACGTAGGTTGTCGGCTGTGGCTCTTTCATGACGGGATTGTTGTAGAAATGTCGACCTCCATCCGTCTGAGTCTCCGTCTCTCGTGGATCCAGGCTTCTCTCTCTCTCTCACTCATTCAAGACTCAGCTGAGTTGGACTTTCTCCCTGGTTCAAATCTTCATGTGTACTCCATGCGTTGCTCCAGCCCCTCCAGGCTCTCTTGCGAGTCCTCTTTCCCCGTCCAACGGTGTTCTCTTGGGCACAGATGACTCATCCGGGGTCCCCTCGCAATGGAAAGCGTCCCAGATGGCCTTTCCAGGGAACAAGAGGCCTAGCGGCTGTGGTGCTCAAGGTCAGAAATGGTCCACCATAGGCCTACTTGCATGACCACCACCGATGAGGATCAGAAACTATGGAGCGGTACAATGGGCCTCAATCAATGCCAAGAGTCAGAGTCAGGCACACATGGGAGCTAATGGGACTACATCCACAGATTCCACCGGGATGAGGTATAGGGTTGGATTGCGGTGGCAATTATTGGTGGCAGTCAAGCTGTTCTCGTTCTATTCCTATGCATGGGTGATTGTCATAGCTGGCTGGCGAAGGCAAGAAGAACACTTGGGAGTTCGGGAAGTTGGGACTCGTTTTCTGGGCAAAGTGAGTCAGAACAGTCGGAAAAGAATGAGGAGTAGGCCATCACTAGTGAGAGGAGGGCGGAGGCTGCTTGCTTGATAGGCTACTACTCTTCATCTTCATCACCATCATCTTGATCGCCCGAGTGAAGAGTGAGTCCACGCCGTGGCTCGACTGCTGTAGTACTCTCCTCGTCCCTCCTCGTCTTGAGGAAGAAAAGGTTTGGTAGTTGTTGGCGGATGGACCTCTTTGACTTATTTTTTTTCTTGTTAAAGCATAGTCACGAGAGCACTCCAAAGTTCGTGCGTATGTGTAGGAGAACTTTTCAATGGTGCATGGATGCATGGAGCAACCCGGGTTAGGAGTCGACTTGCGTTGTTCAACCTTAGGTTTCGTGGCGGCGTGGCTACTAAAAGGTGATGACTGAACAGGGGAATGATGCTGGGACTTGGGTTCTTGGCCAGCCGGCAACCTGTCTAGCACTGGCTTTGGCAAAGCCCGCTTGACAGCATGGCAGCATAGCACTAGACCAAGCCAGCGTGAATCACATCGCCGAATCTGAGTTTAGATCCGGTCGTGAAACGACTGTGTTAAATGAATTATTTGGAAGTTTTTTTTAAAAAATAGTGACCCGAGATTGATTGCCCGAGGGCATTCCTTTTTTTTTTTTGAGGATCATAAAGCACTTGTTCAAGAGTGAACCTCGTATAAGAGATGTACTTCAAACCGGAAAATTTGCTTTGAAATTATGAGCAAAGAGATTTGAAGTGGATTGAGATTGAACCTGGGCATGAATTAGTCGTTCCTCAAAAAAGGAACAGATTACAGTTACAATTAACTTTGGACAAAAAGAGCAATTCGCTACACTGGCGTTACTCGCGCAAAATGTAATGGCGTTTACTCGTTATATTTATCTTTACTAAAATTTTAGATGACCTATATTTCAGTTTTTTTTTGTCTTATCAAGACCATACTTTGTTAAATTAATGGCCTGATTTTTTTGTTTCAAACAGTCCTAAAATTTAAGGTTCTCCTGCCAACATGTTATGTTAATGAGCATTTATAGTTTTGATTTGCTTAGCATTGACGAGTGATGGGAAGGGGGCCTCCGAGGTCTCAGGCTTTGAATCCAAAACCAGGGTAAGACCTGATCCAGATCGCCTTGAATCCAGCTTAAATCCAACCATCTTATCAACAACTTTAGCTCTTCCATTATGACTCTAATATTGAAAAGTGAAATTAATCAATGTGTTGTATAAGCCAATGGAAATGCATTATAGGAAAATAATTTCTTTTCCAAATTTGAACCACTTCAATTTATCAACAGTCAATGGATAGAAATTAGCATATACAAAACAAACATTAGAAAATGGGCAGCGGAATAATATTTTCTAAGAGCCAGATATCAAATACTTACTTTCAAAATTAAGACTTAACATTTTTAGCATCACATTTAGCAAGGCTAACTGGTTTTTTTTCGCTACAATGTTGCAAACTTCAAACACAAAGGTCAAAAGGTTAAGATATTCAGTTATTATTGATAACATTCATCCCAAATTTGTTTATTTTCTGTTCCAAAATTAATGGTTTTCATCAGGCTACTTGGGGGGAAGAAATGATTACGGACTTGTACGGAAACACTTGAAGAAACTGATGATGGTACAGTTTTGTACTCGCAAGTTGATATCTTGCTTGGGAAAAAGGAGGCGTGTAGTTATGAAAAACCTTTAATTGGTGGTTTGTGTTTCTCCCTGAACCTTCGAAGAAATTTTTGAATTTTTGATCCCATTTTTCCATTACCAAAAACTAAGGGAAAACGAGTTTAAGGCCTTTATAGATAGCGTTATTGCTGTCTTTCTAAATTTCAATTGTCAGATTTTGGTTGGTTCATGTAATAGAAGGCTTCGAGGTCCAGAAGTCGTGAACAAGAACATTGTGTTTCACCGATTTGTCCCCCCTTTCAATACAACTGGTCGTTATTTGATGGGAACACGCATTCACAGCAATAAGTTGGAACTTGTCTAGATGAACCAAACGAACTCCACCTGAATGGCCCTCCAGACTGGAACGATGATATTGGGGTGGCTGGAACGAGACTAGCTCAAGTTCCGTGGAAGGGATCCCTTCATCAAGAACCTGGTTCATGTTCCAAGCGAACAAGGCGCCATCCTGGGGACCAGCCGCAGTTTGGAAACCCACCACTAAGTGATCTTGATTGAATTTCACGCACACCACCCCGGAATCTTCATCATAGGGCAGAAATGCGCGTTCCTTGATCCACATGTGGTCCAAAATAATAGTGCGCAAACAACGTTGTTTCAAGAGGTCAAAGACACGGATTAAGACGAAAGGCGCTCCTTTGGATTGAAAATGGTCAAAGTGGCCATTGGTATTAGAAAAGACACACAATGCCAGAGGATATCGCAACTCTGTCGTAAGGCAAATGGCTTTGAGCAAGCGTTCCTCTTCGATCTCTAAGTCACTTAGAGCGGGCAAGCTCAGAAAGTCGTTGGCATTAATCTCAGAGGCGTGCGTTATGTATCGCAACTTGATCCTGACTCGATCTTCAAGATAGAAAGCGTGCTCATTGGATTCGACGCTGAGGATCATTCCATATCCATGATCAATATCCATGGCATCTAGACGCATTCCCTCTTCAAAATGGGTCAATCGCTCGGTACAATCTCTCTTGCCGCCATGTTCAATGTAGTTCATGAGATCAGTGACATCCACCCCGTCCGAAGAGCCTGAGTAAAATTTGTTATCAATCCCCAGGAATAAAAACTCGGGTCCATTGTTGTGATCGATGGATGACAGAAAGGTTTTGGTCTTCCGGTCGAAAATCTGACAAGAAACAATATTCTTCACCATTCCTAGACCAGAGACGTAAATCACCAGAAATATTTCGGCGTTCATCTCGACCTGAGTGGGTGGTAGAGATGCCTTGCCCACCAAAATGGTCTTCACTTTGAGACTGCCCCGATCATAGATTTCTACGTTCCCGTTGTCGAGACCCAGGATAAGTTCTAATTCGTCGCATTTCAAACACGTCACATTTCGATAGCCCAGGATTTGCTGAACCACTAAAGCTTGATCCGAGAAATCTCGCGGAAACACGGGTGTGACCCGACAATCCAATCGTTGCCACCGATCCAAAAGACGCGCTTGAGTGCCTCGGGATTCTAAAACGTAATCCCGAATAAAGGTGTTCCACTTGTGGCAAACCAATCGACTACGGGTCAATGATACCGAGTCTAATCGCCATAGAACATTGCTAAAAATGTGAGGAAACCATTCAAGAGGAAACTGGCTTTCTTCTGCCGGATCGAATTTGTCCGATGTGACCGGCGTTGAATTTTTTTGGGCGTGCAGAATCGTGGACACATGAGTGACCAGTCTCAGATCCCGTTTATTCGAATGGCCGACATGAGCATTGTGACTTTTGCCGGTCTTCATCAGATTGTGGGCTTGTGGATTCTTTAGAAACTGCTTGAACGAGTTGTTCGGGTTCATGGCGGGACAATTGTGTCGACTAGTTCTCAATAAGGCCCGAGGAAAGTGCACTTGTCGCTTGTGACCCGTCACTGGAAACCACTTCATCAACGAAGGCGTGCTCATGGCAAAGTGGACCTAGACGAAAATGATCGTTGTAAAAAAGGCGATAACCTATATGGAAGTATACAATATATATTCAATATTAGATTCACCACCTTCACAGTGCTTCCTTGGACCTCTGGGACTCGTTTCATGGCTTCCAAGGCCGCCATTTCATCCTCGAATGTGACGAAACCGATCCCAGGATGTTTGGACAAGTGAACCTGAGAAATGGGTCCAAATGTTTGGAAGGCCATTCTTAAGGCCTCTTGAGTGATTCCATGTGGCAGCTCGGATATGGCCAGTTGACGTCGAAACGACTCCGAGTCCGAGCTCGAAGTCATGCCGGAAGGTGGTACTGATGGGTGGGATGATGCCTGTCATACGAGCTAAAATCTCGTGGCTAAGATGGTTGGGCATTAACCAGACGGTTGCACATTTGACGTTGTTCCTTCCTTCTTTCCTCCAGAAAATGTGAAGAAGAGAAGTATGTTTGTTTTCGTTCCTTAAGCGTGATGCAGGGTGATCAGGCACAGTACTGTGATGTGGATTGGGCTTTTTTGGTCTGGGCTGTCGGTCAATAGAGTCAATACCATAGAAAACAAATAAAACCTGAGTGGACAATGACTATGACTAGCTGTCCATGGTCAATGGGACTTGTCAAGTAAACGCGTTCTTGAACAACTGACGTTTTTACATTCATTAAAATCAAAGACATCATGCCCAGCCAAACCCCATTGGGCATGCATTGAATTTTGACATTTATTCAATGCTACATGCTTGTCTAAACAAATAGCATTGTGGTATTGAGCCAATTTGATAGTCCATTCTCCGATTAACACCAAACATGTTCATTTAGTAGGGTTTTGTACCACAGTCACTCACAATCACTCGATTATTGAAAATTCAATGGGTGGATAGGTGGACAGTTCGAGTTGACTGTGATGTTTGTCTGTGTTCTGACTGTTCTCCCGGTTCTGCCTCACTAAAATGTTCAAAGTCAGGGTGCCGGACCACATTTTTCCTTGAATTTCCTTCACTTGACATGGCCTATTCCGTAAATACATAGTCGAACTGCTAGCGCGATCTCTTGGTTCCAATTGATGGACATGTCTGTCTATTGTTCATCCTAAATTCGAATTGAATGGGCAACAAACTTCTTAGAGACTAAAATAACAAAAAGCGCAATGAAGAAACCCGTACAATCGCACACGGAATTTGTTAAATCGAAGTCATGGAACACCATGGATAACTTTTGCATCGCCATAAGATCACAGAGGAAGCAACCTCAATCAAGAGTGTGCATTGCAAGCAAGCTAGACGAACCCGTTTTAAGAGCTGATGGGTGGCATCTATCTGATTTTGCAATCAGCTTGAGTTGCATTGCCCAATGGTTACCGATTCAGCAGCAATAGAAAACCACAACAAAGTTGTCTTATCCTTCTTACTTTCTCTTAATTCAATGATGAGATGTTCTTCTGAGGCTTATTGAGATACTGAAGGCGACAAACTCAAAACAATGGATCAAAGTGTCTGTCTGTGTAGCAAGATTCATTATTGAAGCCTTCGCCCATACTAACCAAATGTAGGGGGTAAATATTTTGGTACTCTTATTAATTCTTCATTACCGATTTATAATCGCTAAGACAAGCTGACAACTATATTTGAGCCAACTTTGTAAGAAAAATGACTCAAAATTATCAGCTCTAAGAATTGCAAAGAACGGTAAAAATAGAAAAGAATTGGCAGAAACTTATTCACAGATAAATAACAATCGAGATCACGATTTTAGTCCAAATTCAAGAAATAATCAAATCAGCACTTGAAGCAACATTAACAACAACCACCTGCGATATATCAACGAGCACCAAAAGACGTGCATAAGCTACTTAGAGATATAGCATCTCTAGAAATCTGTGATTGAGCCAATGCTAACTTTCAACAGGCGAAAGTTCGAATTGGAAGATCGTACATTGATTAGCCAAGGATGTAAAATTTTGGTCTATTATAAAACAAAGTTCGATCAAATGAACGGTAAGTAATTTTTCAGGAAAAATGTACTTAGGTCACCAGAGACCTCCTTTTTTATCGGAAACCTCACTCATTCTATTAAGCTAAGCTCTCTTAGTTATCAATAACATCATGCATCCTAATCAGTGTCCCTGGCAACGAATTGGAAAGTACCGATATCTCCATAACGATGTTCGTGTGAGAAAGTAGCCGAGTTGGGGAGCAATTGTGATGACAATGATATGTAATTTTAATTACAGTTAAATATATTTTTGACTTTGATAATCCTAACAGTAAAAGTTTTGGTCATATAATCAACCCAAGTTCAGTTGTAATTTATTTGCCACAATGAAAACAAAACATTGCCTTGTATAATAATAAAAAAAAGTTAAAGCATTCCACTTCAAGATTATCAAAAAGTGATGTGGTAAGGGCATTTGCTATCTAGGTATGAACTGTGTCACAATACTTGTCATATTCCTTTTTATGTTCTTAATGTTTCCGATTATGTGGCACTTTGGCGCTAGGAAAATTGGAATGGACATAAAATTAAAATCAGTTACATAGTCAGAGGTTTTTATTGTACGCCTTGGCCGTACAGCAGAAAATTAAAATCAGTTACATAGTCAGAGGTTTTTATTGTAGTTTTGCTATTCTTGATAGTGTAATTGTGGTATCAGTTTCCAGTAATCACATTTTGCAGACAAATTGGACCACCTCTGGAATTCTGGTATTTACTTGAGCAATGTTTTGTAGTCATAACGAAGATATATCCTTGAGGAATCATTAGAGCAAATTAAATGGAGTCTTGTACTCTACACATCACATTGAACAGGGCCAGGTCTCTTTAAAATCGAAATAATGCTTTCTATTTTGACATCTCTTGAATGCGTAGCTTTTTGAAGTGGGTTCCTTTCGAACAATGAAACTTATCTAGGGGTCCGTGGTCATACCTTTCAATGAGATTTTAAAAAAGGTGCTATTTTCAATGAGGCTTTCTACATACAGTAAGCACGTAGATTTACCAAACATTTCCGTTGGCTAAGGTGGCGAACGAAGTTCATACATAAATAACCGAAGAATTACCCGAAAGAAACTCCATGTCCATAATAGCGCACTTACACTGTGACAGGAAAGTTATGACCCTCTTTAAATTTGACCAAGGATATTAGCTGAAATACATGAATATCTGGGTACAAGGAGACTATTGGGTTTTACACGGGGTCAGAACTTTCCTGTCACACTGTATGAGTGTATTTCGGGGACTTTAATGTATACATTAAATGAAATGAATATTAATAGCTCCCCAAGACATCCTTAAGCCGTATGACTTGTTTTTCTTGGAGCTCCCCGTAGAACCCCGAAGAGGAACAAAGAGAGAAACGAATCGTAGATCGCCCTCACACCCATAATACAAAGATGATAGTTTCGTTAAAGGATCAAAGGACATCCGCAGTACACTCTGAATCACTTCATTTGCCACAACATCTTGAACCTTTTACTCGGAAAGGAAAAAGGACTATTACGAGTATTGATTAATTACAACTATTACAAGGACTATAATCGTATTGGCACATTGAAGTAGCAGCTGCACGATGAAAAGCAGCACAAATTATGGGAGGTCATTGGGGCACTTTTCAAAACAGTAGAGGTACTAAAAATCCAAGATATAAATCTCAATATTGGACAATAACAGTTTCTAAGGTTTTAAAAAGTTTAATTGCAAAATTACGAAATTCTAAAATACAAAAAAATCAGCCGCAAAACGGCTTTTTTCTTCTAAAATTAGTTTTTATTCGTGTTAATGAGTGAAACTTAGACAGTTTATAAAAATAACTACCTGCATGAACCATTCCTTTAATGGATAAAAGAACTGAACCTTCAATTTGATCCCTCAGCAAAGAGATATGAAGCCTCAAAAGTAGGAGTGATCTCTCAAAATTTGACGAGGACGTCATCTTCCTTTCCCGCTTCAATGAGTCAATATGAAATATATCAGCTTAAGGTTGTCTCATTAAGATGAGTCAATACGATATACCAAATATCTAAACGAAGAATTTATTTCATAAAAATCAGTCAAAACCCGAAACGAAATAACCAAAACCAAAAGGTTATTTCCATATTCATCTGCGTTGCAAAGTGTTGCTACTTCTCTTTGATTGACAAAACTGAGTCACTTCTTGCCGAGGTTCAGAAGACTCTGAAGGAGAGCATGATAATGTGATATGTTTTAATCCAGCAAAAGTTAAAGCAAAAGTAGACATAAGTCTTTCCAGTAAAGCATGAAACATTCCAAAGAAAGATTAATGGGTTTTTTTTTACTTCGAAGACGGGATTCGAACCCACGTCCGCTGGGGAACCATGTTGTGCCTCCGTTGGGTACATTAGACCACTCGGCATTCCTTTTGAAAAAAGCCCTAGTTATTTGCTTTATTGATCTATTGAGCAATGAAACTGGCTAAATATTATTGAAAAACACTCATTGACGTTTTTTATCAATAGGGGTGTGGCTTCAATATGAAAGCAATAGGATAAAAAATGCTGGCTTCCACGCACAGCTATGTTATTTTCTTCTCTAAACCGCAGAAAATAATTGGTACCTTATTGCTTTAATGTTACATATACTTGGTTAAGTTTTAGGACAGTTACTCCTTCGGCTCTACTTCTATGCAAATTGTATCGATCTTTTGACATTCTTTTTGATCATCAACTATCGTTGGATTAAGAATTATCCGCATAAAATGTTGTATTGGCTAAAGTTCGCTTTCACGAAGACTCAAACCGTATTCAGCTCTCGGAATGACGGTGTCACAAGACAAACCCAAGTCCCTTTGTCGAAGTTTATAGAAGAGAAAAATCAGCGAGATAATTCTTCTATGTAGGAATGGAAAGAATCCATTCATTGGTTAACTACCGGAAAGCAAACATACTTTATAGGG